>NW_008627519.1:15210-47813 GCF_000691845.1 Merops nubicus
AGAAAAATGGATCTCGGTTCCTAAAAAAAAACATATATCAAGCATAAGGCCATTGAAATTCTTTTCAGATCTGAGCTCCTGTTTAGCACAGGAGTACTTTTCCCTGTTGAATATACTATTTATTTCACCTGAACTTTCCCAAGAAATGGGATTTTCATAGTTTGCATTTCTCATAAATTCTCTGGCCTATTGCATTCCATTGTCAGCAAGTTCACTTCAAATATTCTACCCTGAGTTATTTTCCACTCATTTAATTTACTCAATTTACTTGATCCCTATGCCCTAGTCATAACTAAAATTATTCCTCAGGGTTCTTGCCAAGACTGAGGCAAATGGACAAGTATCCTAGAGGACTTAGAAAAGCCTCTCTGCAAAGCAGCATGTTTGTACTTCACTGTATTTCTTTTTTTCCATACTGCTGACATCTCTGCAGGTAGCTTTTTTGCCTCTGGGCAATAGGGTCACAGGTTCATAGTACAGTAAAGGGGGAAGGCTGGAGAACTTCCTTTCCTCTTGGCCCAGCATGGCATGTGTGTTATGCACTGTAGTTCTCTACTCTTCCCATCTGCTACATAAACATTTAATAGCCCACAACTGTGTTGAAAAGCTGATAAATTCTGACACATTGGCCCATTTTCTCACTTAAGCCTACAGTATGAAATAGTATATGGCCTTCTCAGCAGGAGAACACATTTAGGACCCATCCCTATTTTTTCACCGTGCTTTCTCTATGAACTCTTTCAGATTCAGAGACAAATATCTACAGCAACTATTGACCTCACACTTATGACAAAAAAGAAATCAAACCCCCTAAACAACATTGGGATTATTGGCCTGTGAATATTTCTGTCTATTTACAGTAAATCAGAATTAGTAAGAGAGATAGAATGGAGGTTTTATATCATCAATTTAACATTAATTACCTAAATCTCTTTGAGGACATGTAACAAAAAGCCCCCGACATTTGTGTCACAAAGATTAATATAACATATTGCCAAGTCATAGCATTGCTGCACTGGTAGATAGAATTCAAATTCAAATCCGGGCTAAAGATGCTACAGCTGTCACCCTTGCCCAGCAAAGCCCTCTTAGGTTCAAAAGTTAGCCGTCCTCCTGCCTGCCTCCACCAAATCAGCTCCTGATCCCTGGAGATTACTAATCCCGACTTCTCTGCACATAGTTGACAGGAAGAATAAAGCTATTGTGCCTTCCTAATAATTCAGGCTAATCACATATTTATAAAAGAAAATTAGGAAAAAGTTATTAACTCCTTCCTGTTCAGCTATTGATAGTACAGAGTTAATAAAGAAGCAGCTGGAATATCTTTAAAACGTGTTTAAATTTTAACACACTGTTATAAAATAATAAATGTTTAAATAGCTATGTTCTGGATTAGTCTAGTCACTCAATATTGCACTACAGTCACCAAGGAAACATGGGAAGGCGAGTCGACAGAGCCTTTTGTGTTGGACACATGTATTCAACCTGAAAGTGCAGCTACAACTCACACCAGTTTAAGTGCCCACCTTTCTGTAGAAAAAGGATGCAGTAACCATTTGAAACAGAAAATTCGTGTATCCAGCATATGACTGGAATCCCTGAAAGTTAGGAAAGATCCCCATCCTCATTGTCGTGTGTATTATAATGCTACGGATTCTAGAGTGATTCTGCACCTGATATAAGACAAAGCAAAGAGATGGCTAACACCCTTCTGTGTTTGCAGTCCCTAGCAGTTTGGCGGTAAGAGTACTGATAGATATAAAAATGACAGACCAGAAAAGCCTCAAAAAACCCAGAACCCAGTCAGTTGTCCCTCCACATCATGGATTTAGGCAGAAGCTGTTGTCCCATGTCTGTATTCCTAGTATTTCCTGCATCTGCTATGAAAGTATTAACCCACTCTTGACTTTCTCAATTTCCATTTGAGGAGAGGCTGAGCAGTGCTTGGTGCCATAAATGTCTAGCAAAGTCACAGGCACACAGCACCTTTCAAGAAAAAAAAATATCAGTATATCAGCAATTGGAGTCCAGGCACATAAGGTCCTCTAGGAACAGAACAGGAAATGGTATATTTAAAGAGAGCAATATGCTGGAAAAAATGTATTACTGAATTCACTCTCGTATTGTCCTGTCCCCAACATCAAGCAATTTAAAACAGTGTCTTCTCTGCAGTAACACCTTTAAAAATAAAGTGATATGCATATTTTTGTTGTTGAAAATCTTTACTTCTATCAGGCACCAGACACCATGAATATTGTCAAAAAACTACTAACTTTTGGATTCTTCTCCATATACTGACAATCTGTTCAGGCATCCAGGAATGGAATGGTGAAAACTTTACTAATGCATTGAATATTAACCTTTAAGCTTCGTCAAAAATAGAATGAAAATACAATATTCCTATGGCAATCCAGCTACGTTTCAGGCACTTCCTTCTCCTTGATCCAGCTCCATTTTCACTTCAGCCTCAAAACTGTTATTTTGGAGAGGGAAAAAGCAAGAAAGTCAAACAGCCTAAAAGGATAACCAGCAGGACGTCAAAGATTCCAATCCTATTCAGTGCTTTTGCAGGTAACAGGGGAGAACTGAGGCTTATCTTGCAAGCAGAGGACCTATTGGCAAGGGTGGACTGTTTCTATGGGATGAAGGAGCTGCAGGTTCAATTTCTTACTCTGCTTAACTTCGTCTCTCACAATGAATATTTAATAAATTTTGGTTCAAACTGACTGAGAGCAGAGACCTGAACATAATCTTCCACATCCAACAAAATTTTCAAAATGTCTCCAGTTCACACTGGATGAGCAGAAATGTGTTGGTATCTTAAAAAATGCACTGAACTTTCTGTTTTTCAGACAGTGTCATTTCAGAGTAAGATTTGCAGCATTCTATTTCATTTTTCCCATTTTATTCACTGGCCAGAATTATAACACTTCTTCAATAGTGTAAGAAAGAAACAAGAGGCTCCAAGACCCTATAGTTGAATTAGGATATGTTTTATCTGGGAAAACCTGTGTATTCCTGATGAATGTTAAAATCAGAGTGAAGAGAAACAGGTACACCTCTAATGCATTGTAGCCAGCTGAAGTAAATCTCATTTGTTTATCCTGCCCAGTTAATCGGTTAAAAAATGGTTCACCACTGTATTCACCTCATTCTGACACTGTCTGAAGAATGCACTCTTTCTTTCAATTTTTTAAATTTTTGAGTCATCTCAAGAGGCTGTGAATTTGTGTGTGAATATTTTCTTTCTTCCTTGTCCTTCACTTCTTTTATATGATTCATACTGAATGCTTGTCATCCATCTATTGAGTTGTTTGGTCATAGACACTCCCCCCCAAAATAAAAGAGATTCCAAAATAAAATGCTAAAACCAGAAGCTTAAAATGACCTTTTAGTATGAATGAGCACAAGAAGAAAATTAATGTTGAGGAAAAATATCTTGTTTACAAACATTTATCTTCAATTATTAACTATTTATAGAGCAATATAGCCACAGATACATGATTGGCAAATTGGCTTATGTTTAAATCATGTGTCTAAAGTTTGACTGAGCACAGAAGTTCATCTTTAAATAAACAAATGGTACCATAATGTTATAGTCATTAAATATAAGCAAGCAGCGGTCATAGTACCCACCTGCGACACTAAAGTTGTGCAGAAGCATCCAAGTTTCTTTAAGCTTTCTTAGTGAACTGTGAAGAGGTTTGTTTCAAGGAAAGTCACCAAAACATGTTAGGCTCAGAGTTTTTCCTTTCACTGCACATCAGTAGTCTGCTGGTGAACTGAGGTTGCTGGGAATGTAAATAAAGGAGCATTTCCTAATGTTGCCAGCACAAACAGGTAACTTGAGCTCTCTCCCCAAGTACTTTGTCTCTTTAGCACTAACTGTAGCATCACATTTAACATACCTCAAATGCAATACTCTGTTTGAGGTGCAGGAGATAGCAGCAGAAACAAGTAGGTGAGCAAGGAGCTCTGCCTGGTTGATTTGCTGGGTTTGTCTCTGTGGCTGAGCCCATTATTACAGGGTGAACTGCTAGTAACTGTCCATCTGTCTGGTCCCTCTCCCTCATGGTAACACAACTGCACTGCCAAGCATCTCATCTTCATTTTGCTGTTACAAGGACTGAGAATTTCTCATTCTCACAGAAGGATTTTCTGTTTCCTTGTTGGGGAAGTCAGGTTACAAAGGTGGTGTGTCCAAATCTGAAAAGCTGAGATGTACTTAGTAACTGCAATGAGAAAACTACTCTAGAAAAATAAATTAATTAATGCCTGCTAGCCCAGAACCAGATTTTTCCTGTGACCAAAATGTTGTTTGGAGAATGTCTGCAGCATCTCCTCTGAGTAAATATTACTTGCACTCTCAGAAATTTAGAAGTTGGGAAAGAAATCAAGACTGCTTCTTCACATGTCCTCTTCCCGCCTCCTGTGGTTCTCCTAAATCTTGCTCCTGTGGCAGATAGGTTTATCCTTTCTGAAAGACAGAGCTGCAGCTGGTAGCAGCAAAAGGAGCTGCCTGAGGGCCACTGTAGTTCACAAAGAGCTCACTAGAGCTCTAGAGGTTGTGGCCTTGAACACAGTATTTAAATCCACTAGAGGTTGTGGCCTCGAACGCAGTATTTAAATCATGCATAGAGTCCAGAACATTAGGCTCAGTGTCTTCCTCCTTCCAGTCTCACTGAAGAGTAGGTTTGTATTCTCAATAGGTTGAAGCTCTCCAACCATATTTGTATATGTAATTTAAAGTGTATATCTAATAAAGAAGCAGTTTCTTTCTCAGTTCTCGTGTGAAATGCATGTTTGCCACTTTAGAAAATTCACATTAAAAAGTGCATGTGAAAAAGCAAGAGAAATTCTGCCAAACACAATGGAAATGAAGAGACATTCTCCACCAGGGCAAGCAAGGTACCACAAGTAAGTAGCCTCTGCCTATCCATCCATGCTTGGATAGCCTACCCAAGCTGTCCAAATCACAGTGTACAACAGGTCTTACCCATCATTCTTTTATACTTTGTGAAGTTACTTTCACAGATATGAACTGGGAGTGAAATGCTACCAACCCCACATTACCTACCTGCATTATTTTGTTGTGGGCAATGGTAAATGATTTGCAAAGAGTCAAGAACATAAGAAATCAAAACTTAAGCATTTTAAAAACTTATCAGACCACACTGCAAACAACGGAGTGTGCTATGGAAAGAATTTTTAGCTTGGGGAATGCAGATGAGAAAACATAGGAATCGAGCAATTAAAAGCCTTGAATCCCCACTCCCACCTCCAGCATATGGCAGGAAATTGGACCAGAATCAACTGATGTCTCTCCTTGGTGGAGTCTGACTTCTGACCTCTAAGACAATGGAGTCACAAGCTATCCTGAGGCTTGATTGAGAAGCCACTTCAACATTTCCATAAGTCATTCTGCCATTGCAGATCTGTCACAATTTTGTCATAAAGTTTGCAGAATTCTGTTGACATTGTGTCATCTCAATAAATGCAAAGGGAAAAAAAATGAGTCGGGGCAGGTGCGAGCACAGATTTCAAGTCTAATGCGTGGGCTGCTGCATGTCTTCTGACATAATCTAGGCTCTCATACTTGATGTTTTTCTGGAGCCGTGGTGAACTCTTCCATCCTTTAAAGCGATCAACTTTATTTGACTAATTTGAGAAGGAAAAAAAAAAAAAGAAAAACACTTCACTTCCACTCTCAAAGCATCCTCGGCCAACTTGGATCTTTAAAAAAAGTAACTTAACGATTTGGGGCCTGGTTGTCATTTACATGAAGGTCGCTTCACACTGATCTGGCTGTGTAAATGGGCCATAAGTTACTTCTACACCCACTTGAAAGACCTCTTATGCTTGCCAGAATGATGTAAAATGGCCTCAATGTAAGTGAGAATTCAGACTCTGATTTTTAAAGCACTATTCCTTTATGGAGATGCATCAGTCAAGCACATGATATTCCACTCATTATCTTAATGAAAGCCTGAAGCTTGAACAAGGCAACCAAAATGGCCCCTGACAGCATTACAGCAACAATACCCAGGACAGGTATGCTCCATAGCAGAGGGTCCCACAGCCTCCAAATCACCCAAATAACGCCCTAACTTTTAACATGTGACTAGCCCTGTTGACTGTTCAAATGCTTGGACAGATAATGAAACCAGTAATTTGGGACCTTTTAACACAGGAAGGTGCAGCCTAGCAAGATATGAGAGATTTGTTAATGCTACACATGGTCAGATCTTTCCACTGCTGTAGCCTTAACAATTGTTTTTCTCATGTGCCCAGTCCAGCTGTGATTGGTTGATATTTGTGCAACCAAGCCTACTTGCAATGTGAGCTAAAAATTGCAGCTGGGGCTCTATAACTTGAGAGCGTGTTCATGCTCTTTTTTATGCCAGAAGCTCAGTTCTGTGTGGCTTATTTTGCATAGAAAACTTGTCAACTCTGATAGTGGCTTTTGATTATGTCTAATAGGAACCAGCATGATATGACTTGTATCAAATGGGCTAATGAATAAGTAAAAAGAGGAAGAAGCTTCAGAACTGGTGAGATTTCACACCAACATCAATGGGTTTAATAGTTTTTTTTTACCTTGTCTTTCAGTCATCTATCTGCCTGTATTTTAAGAGAGCTTTAATTTACTTTGTAGAAGTTGTATTTGTAACCTGAGTACTTTGTGCAAGAAATGGGATGAGGTAAGTTAGGAGTGAGATACAAATGGAAAGAGTTGAAAAGATATTTTTTTAGGTAGAGTTTGGTGACTTTATTGTATTTAAATTCACTCTAAACCCCAAAGAGATGTCAAAGGGGTTAGAAAAGCAGAGCTCAAACTGATAGAATTGTGTGAAACGTGATTTGAGCTCAGTCCAGACTTGAGTTTTGTGGGCCCTGGGAGAGCGTTAGCTGAGTGTTAACATTCAGATCTCCAGGCAGATGCCTCCCAAATCTCCATAACGAATCCCCTAGAAGCCTTCTGTTATTCTCTCATCTCCATCATGCTGATACAAATCTTTTCACCTTTGTGTAGTTCCCAAAGCAGGCAAAGCCAAATTGTCTCCTAACTTTTGGAAGGAGATGGCAAAAACAAAATCTTCATTAACTAGTTTTAATCAGTGCCTACTACTCTCACTTGTGCAACATTTCAGTCAATTACATGATATTGAAGAAAAATATCCCATTTCACACCACCATACTATGACTTCTAGAGCTAAATGTTTCTATAAAAAGATGAAGCCCAAAAGCCAATTTGTCCTCACATGCATCTAAGCCATTATGCATTTGACCTTTATTCCCCCTCATTCTTAATTTAAGGTGTCTTATTTATCTTCCTAACCAGTGGGCTTGTATAAATCAGATCTCATTCCCTTCAAAGTAATTATCAACTGGGGAGTTGTTAATTTCATTTTCGATCTATTTATGTGCAAAACATGAATCGCAAAAGGCCCACATGTTACTGCACCTCAAAAGTGTGAGCTTTAATACCTTGGAGTATGTACAGATATTTCTTTAAGATGGGAAGTGGCATGGCAATTGGGAATTTTCAAGTGTCAGATTTGCAACCAGTGGCTCTTGAGGCGCCAGATTTCTGCTACATGAGCATGAGCTGAATGGGGCTAGCATGAGGCTGCTGAGCAAACTGAGGGAGGAGACAGTCTGGGGGCTACCACTGGAGCTTTCCCAGCCCTGCAGAAGTGCAGCAGTGGACTGTATCAGACTTAGTATGAGGGCAACTTCCAGCATCTCTCATTTCCCCTGCTCAGTGGTACTTAGCTCATGGATGTCAGCTTAGAGCTATGTCTTGAAAGATGCAGGTAGTAGAGTAGGGAAGTTTAAGGAACTGTGTCCTCATCCTACCAGAGAACCATTCTTTGTGCAGTCTTCTACACCATAGGTGTAGATTGTCATGTCCAGAAATAACAATCGTGGAAGTTCAGCAGCCAAACAGTAATACCAAGGCATGGGTTTTCATGAATTACATTACTACAGCACACACTGAACACTGCATGTCATCAGAGAGGCATATCCTTCCACTTGTTTTATGCGTTGAAAGTCCAAAGCCAATTGTAATGTCAACAGGTGATTTTCTTTAGAACTGCTTTTATATTTGAACAACAACAGTTGTTAGAGTAAAACCCTCTGCCTACAGTTATTAGGAAAAAAAAAATTATTTCTCATCTGGGGTAATAGCTGGGCTTTTAGCTGAAAGGCCTGAAGTGGGTAAGCAGTGATTTCACTAACACCAGAAAAACATAGCTCTCTAAGGAACATGTTATCCTTTCTTTCTTGTCTCTATTGAAAGACTGCAGTTGTAGCAGATAAACAGTTTCGTCCATCAGTGAGTGTTTCCCAAACTGGATATGTTGTACTTTGACCTTACCTAGCCAGCTGCCTGCCCATCATTATATTCTTCTAGCAAGAATAAAAATTTTTACTTAAAAGGATCACAGTTATCCCTAAGGCAAGTACTTGAACAGCAATATGTTCTGCTAACAGACATGTTGAACGGTTAAGTGGCTGGCACAGAGACAATGAAGTTACTTTCTACTGCCCAGCTCCTGCCAGAAGGACAGGTATTTCCATTACTTTTCCTTGGTGTCCCCCTGACTTTCCCTGGAATGCTCAAGAAATTCCATGTCCAAATGAAAATGGCAAGTGAGGGAAAAGAAAGGAGGGGACAATCAAAAGGAAAGCATAACAACAGTAATACAAGAACTGAAGGCATCTGACCAGTCTCTGGGCAGTATGCCTAGGAGAGGTGTAATGGATAGATCTGGTGCTGCTCTGCAATACAGACTTCATTGGTCTCATGTATCCTATTAGGCACTGCACAAGCAAGTTTATGACATGTCTGGAAAGTGTACTGGAGGCTTCTGTTCTGACCTACTCTATTTTGTTTTCCTTTCCACAGACACAAACCAAGAATGGAACAGAAAATATCAGTGCTGGAAATGCCCATTGTTTATGAAGCAAAGTCAGCACAGACCAGCATTATAAGAAAAACTGCAGAAAGCAAGGTGGAGCGGGACACAGAGCTTGTGCTTCACAATAGCACCAGTGACACTCTCTCTTCCTTGTCCTGAGCAGAGCCACAGAAATTACTCCAGCTGTCCCTGCTCAGAGACAGAACTTCTGGAAGCAGCAAGCAGCCTTGGCCACTTTTTGCCTCTAAATACATGAGAACCAAAACTAGAAACATTTTCTAAAATGTTGAGTCCAAGTGCTATACCAGCTTTGTATCCTCCTTTTGGCTGAGAAGCCCCAAGAAGAAGCCTCCGTTTTCTTTTGGGACAGGATACAGAGACAGATATCTCCCCTCCAGCTTTTGTTCCAATATCCAAAGGATATTTCAGAGACATAATCGTGTCCTGTCAACTTCATTTCCTCATCTGTTTTCCAAGTCTGGGACTCAAAATCAGCTTATTCCAAGGAAACGGAGGTCTGATTTTACTGACTGTTCTCTCTCTTGCTCAATTTACTCACTGCTGTTATCTTTGTTATTACATCCATTGCTGTTATTCCATCAGCCACCCAAACCAGCCACACTTCCAAAAACACACCACTCCAGATTGACTTTGTGTCATGACTCAATAATCTCCAACTCTAAATTATTTTTTTCTCATGAGATTTTTTTTGAATCAAATAAATGTCTTCCTTCGTACTAATCCTGGCATGATTTGTAACTTCACCTGTCATAGTTCAGACTGAAGGGGATCTGTCTCTCTGTTCAAAGAGAAATGCAGCATATAAACTCAGGCTCTAGCCCTCTGCTACTTATGTAGCTGCTAGGGCCATCACCAAGCCAGGAATTAACGGCAGACTGCACAAAGCAGCATGAAATAAAGTTGGTGCTGATCATAGAAAATTCTGATGCCAACAGAAAAGAATGAACAAGGCATAGTCTTATAATTTCCTAAATATGTCATGTAACTACAACTAAGATCTTTCTGGAGGACACCACACCCTATTTTGCCCCTTCTTCTGTGCTTCCTGCCCATGGTTCCTCCATTTCCCCTTTCAGATAGGACAAGACAGGACAGGTCTAGTATCCAATTAAACCCAGTTACTGTTGTCACAATGTCCATGAACTGAGCAATCCTTCTTACTGGTAGTTAGACAAGTTGTAAAATTACTTCTTTCTTTCATAAAGGTTAGCCATAGGTGGACAAAGGTGAGTTAATTCTAATATTAGCACCTGAGTTACACATGCTATGCACACACACACATGCACAGAAAATCCTCATTATTAAATCACAAAGCAATTAAAAAATTAAAATTTTCATAAGACCCCACATAAAAGAAATACAAGTGTTTAATGATGGATTATAAAGTGAAAGTGAGAAAAAAGTAAAAGCTCAGCTGTCTCAGGGGCTTCCCTTGCAGCCTGTGATACTGATTTCTGTCTTCACTCTCACACAAGCCGCAAGAGCTAATAAATTCCTGGCTCCCCTGCCTGGGAGCCAAGGCCGATTAATATCTGCCTACCTTGTTACCTAATTCATTATGGAATAGCAGTTAATTTGATTTGATATTATTTTAATAAAATTCTGTAATATATTAGATTGTTTCAGGCTATCAAAATAATTTTCCAATTATTACGGTTACTCAAGCAAGTCTTTTTTTCCCTTCATGAGCGGCAGTTGGTCTGACTCAGAATACATTAGCTCCTACAGCTTCATCCTGGCCAGAGAAATACGAAGTATATGCATGATTACACCAGAAATGTTATTGCCAGTAATGTGAGACTGCAGATCAAGGCACAGAGTCCAGACTGATGTGCAATTACAGGCCCTCATGACGTCATGGCATTGCTGATTACCCTTCATCCACAAATGAGCTAATGCATTAATATACATATACACGGTTACACGTATGTGCAAGCATGTGTACAAGTGTCTGTCATTGTTGATATCCTGATACTACTGTTTGAGGGGCAGCAGTACATGAAGGCAACGTGGGACAGATGCTGCATCTCACAGGAACCTGTGCTACTTGCTCCTGGCATGGGCATTGCCAGTCTGGCCAGCAGGAGAGGGTGGATGAGTTTTGCAAGCAGTGGGAGTTGCCTTTTTTCACTGTCATCACTTTTTGGCCACTTCAGCAAGTAGCAACTTACATCCCTACTTAGGAAGCGCCGGGCTGCTCTTTTCTCATGGTTGCAGCAACTGTCTAAGAGCCAGAGAAAAGAAAGGACATGGGTGGAACTTGATTGAAATAGGAAAAGGCAGCCTAGACAAAAGAGCAGGTGCAAACACAGCCATTCCATTTGCAGATGCACTGAATGTCATAACATTTCTGCCTGGGTACATGAGAGCATCTTCGTCACATGCTTCTGGGGTTGAGAGGGTGGCACACCAAACACTGTCATGGCTTGATTCTAGTCTCACTGGACCAGGAAAGAGTTTGCCATCATCTTCATTAGGGACAGAACTGGGTCTGCATTAGTAATTTAACATGGTGCATGCAGCATAAATAGAATTGATTAGCAGCTATATCTCACCCTTTCTGCAGTACTTCCTCAAAGGGCTTCTGTTCACATGAATGCATAAAATATCTGTACTGCCATACTGGGAGTCAGCAAAGGGCCCTGAATTTTAAATGGTGGAAGAAGATATTATTTGGTCCTCAAAAATAAGAACAGATGGGACCAGTTGCCCCTCTCTCAGATCATCATACCAGCGAATACTCTGACACCTTCCCTGCACTCCTCAAGCAGTCTCTGACCCTTGTTCCGGCCCATCCTATGACAACATTAAAGTTCATGGGGAATTTCCATTATGCTATTCTGTTCTACCATTTCCTCACCTGGATTGAAAACCAGATGTGCAAGCACCTTAGTTTCAACTGCTGATCATTTTTAAGTGATGGTTTTCTGCTTTATACAGTACATCACAGTTCCTTTTTCATATTCTGCCTCCAAAAGTGGTTATTCCTATTCCATTCAGCTTCTCTTAGAAGAGTGGTGGCTGACCCATGGGATGTATGTCAAATATGATTTACAACCTTTTTCATGCTTCAGCAGAACTCAGCAGAAGCATAAATGGATCAGAACATACCCTACATATGTGAGGAAATACAACTTTTTTTGTTTAGTATTTGTAAATTGCTTTATTATTTCCATTGCTTAGCTATCATTATGTGCATGAAATAGCCCTGTTAATAGCAGGGTGTTGCAACAACATTTATTGTGCAGAGTTTATTACTACAAGTAAACTGTATGCAGCTTGACAAGTGAAAGCACTATCATAGCAAATGTAGAGATCAGTGTAAGTTTTCCTTCCTATACATCAATATTTCTTAACTTACATTTACATTTGTGTGGGTTATATTGTTGAGACAAAAATGGCGTTGTCTATGGAAAGGATATTGATGAAAGAAGGGGGGGGTGCAGATGCCTGACATCAGGTTATTTGTTGCTCTAATCCCTGACAATAAGAACATTTCTAAGTTTTCCTTTTAATAACATTGAATTTTTCTACAAACTACATTTTTGCTAACCCATATAGGATAAAATATATCAAAATTATTGACTTGTCACAAAATTCACATCCACAAAAGACTGTTGGAAGCATTCGTGGGTTTAAACATATCCATTTCCAAAAGGAAGCGTCCTACACAACATTCAATGACTAGAAAGCTTGACTTAAAATCTGTGTCTTGCCAATTTTTAGGTATTGAGTACGCATATTTTATACATCACTAATATCTTGTAAATTGTTTTTATTGTATCTACCATATTTTAATAGGCAGAAAAACTTACAAAGAATCCTGACTTTATCTTTTGAAAAAAAAAACTCCCAACATCATTAATCATAACTGAAGTTTTTCAGTCACTCAGTATTCGTGATGCTGAAGTGAATTAACTAAAAGGCTTTCATGCTTCTTGATCTTAGATCCCATGGCTGGAACTCTCATTCATTCAAATCCTCCTTACTCACATAAGTTGTCCTATTGAAGTCAATGTATCCCAGCACGTAAGTGAGGTTTGAAGACAGGCCTTTGGTATATAAAAGCAGGAAACAGAGTTGGTTCTCATGATTCTTGCATAGAAACTGGTAGGTTTACATTCTTTTCAACATCTCTAATGCATAATCAGCTAAAATGATTTTAGATCCTAGAAATTGTTACAAGATGGTTATAAATTCTTTGTGTGGACAACTTTTCCATTTGGTGGTAAAACTGGAGGGCCTTATCACTCTTTTATAACTTTCTATATAATTTTTATGAATGCAAACATAAGGCTTCAAAGACTGCAGGCTGAAAACTTCTCTGTGATCCAAACCAAGTGGCAAAATTAAGTCCTGAAAAAGTTAAGAATCACATCTGGTTTATGGTCTGCTTAGACAACTTGGCCTGAGAACATAGCACAGGAGTAGATTGATGCAGAATAAGGCTCAAATTTAATAATCAGGCTTGGTTACTGAATACAGCTATAAAGATGGATGAAATGAAAAGTTTGTATTACATGTCTCCACTCACCACGTAACAAAAGAACATAAAAAAAAAGAGAGTGTTTTAAGACTAAGAGAATGGTCTCTGTTGAAAAGTCATCAGATGTAAACAACACAGGATAAGACTTTGAAACAAATAAGAACTAGGTAAGAATGTGATGTCCATTCCATGGTAATAGCAGAAAGACCTAAGAACCTTAGGCCCAAGCTGCTGTCAGTCTGTACATGTGGTTCTCTTCATGAAAGTGACAGAAGGTCACAAAATCCTTTGTTATTTGGCTGCCAATGACGAGCTCTGCTAGCATATTGCCGTTGCAGAATCTCTCTTCTCCACCCTGCTTCCCCCCACCCTTCCCTTCACTCCACCCCTCTTCCCCCTGGGTAGTCATTCTCTTGGCTGGCCAGCAGAGTTGTTTTGGTAACTCTGTATTCTTCTCATCCTCCTCTGATCACAAATCCCACAGTAGAGCCCATCTTGGATGACATACAGTAGAAGAGAACATTTAATTGAAAACTTACATGCTGTGCTATTATAACAGCTATTACTATATACATTGTTCAGCTATTCCTCTACATCTTTTGCAAGTCATAGGACTGCAAAGCCAAGGCACATTAATATTTCTAAGGCCCTCAAAGGTTCTCCCAAATGTAGCTTTAGTTACAGGAGCTAGGATATGGGTCTGATAGAAAGGAAAAATCCTGGAAGTGATACAGCCCCAGGGAAATGTTCTCACAATAACTGATGACAGCCCAGGCAGAGGAGATTTAATGTGCTTTTGTTCCATGGTTGATCTTTCTGAATTGCCCTGTGAAAAACTGTGGCCACACTGAAGATTTATCTTTCTAGATATCTATCTTACACATGCGCATGACCCACTGCTTCAGTGCCTCAGTCTCTTGCTTTGACATGCTAAACTCCCAGCATCCCCTTGGAACTGCTGGTCTCATCTAAGAGCTAAGGATTTGAGGCAGGTCACACTCATGCAAGGGCTATGGGCATTCTGACCTTTCAAACATCTTTCCATATGAGCTGCTCAGTAAGTATATCCAAAGGACATCCCTTTACTAATGTGCTCCTTTGCACTTTAATTGCCATTGTACTTAGTGAAACAAATACCTACTCTGTAGTTCAGGCTGCTCAGATCTAAGCCCTCTTTATCATATGTAATGCCTTGGCAAAACGATTTAGATGATGTCGCACTGCCTCTCTTCTAAATAAATACCACAGTATTTCTCTGTTGTTTTTTAATGAGCACATCAGTCTTTTTTTAAGTAACTTTCATTCTCAATATATTTTGAGGTTGCATAGGCTGAGTTTATCTGTCTCTTTTGGTGTTTTTATTAAGACTGGAAAGAAATACCTATGTACAGGGTGAAAAAAGCTCTCATGAGGTCAGTCTGTATGTAGAAAGCCTCATACAGTACAGTGATGAATGTCTACATTTTCTACAGAACAACAGACATAATCAGCATGCCAGTAAAGAGAAAGGTGAAATAAAGAGTAGATTCAAACATCCATATGGAGGGAAGATGTGTTAATCACTGCACAAATATTACCAGACTTCTGAAAAACAGAAGCATTCTCTGGGTTCAGGGGCTTCAGCATCAGCAGTCTATAGCTACACAAGCAAGGAAACTTTTCAGTGGAAATAAATGGTACATATTCCTCTTCCATGTACTAGGCATAAATTGTGGGCAATGGTTGAATATGCTAGAGGGGGGAAAAGTATAAAACTATTATAAGGTAGAAACATTTTTGTCTCTCGTGTTAAATTTTGGATTCTTGGATATTTGTCCTTAAAGAAATAAACAATTATATCTGGTTATCAAAGCATATCACAACTTCAGGCTGAGGCCTCGGATATTTTAACATGTGCATGAGTACAGAAACTGTAAACAGATATGTATCTGACTTCAGAGAAAACTAACAAAAGTTGTTCTAGTGATTCAAAAGAGAAAGGATAGATGAGGTTAAAAGCACTGTCATAGATTAAGAAATGTAACAGTGCATATGCTCTGCCCTAGTCCTCCTGTGTAACCCTTGGTAAGTCATTTAACATTCACGTTTCCCACCTGCAACACAAGGGCAACACCATTTCCCTTTTTTATAGAGGTAATTGGAGAACGGACATGTAGAGATACTGACTTGCTCAGACCCAGTTGAAAGCAGCCTGCAGAACCAGTCGTACATTTAGCAGCTAACCCTCCTAGACAGCAGAAAAGGAGAGGTAAAGATCCTAGAGGTGAGCAGTTGCACAAGGGACATAAAAGTAAGGTAATTAAAAATCATTGGGTAGAACAGTGATGAGTTTTGAGTAATTGCATTCTTCCTACTTAAAAAAAAAAAAAAAAAACTCCCTGAAGCTTGAGTTGGCTCTAGGATTTTTTTCATTTGAAGACAGCAGGTGCTGTGCTATATTGCTGTGCATTAACAAGTTGCCGTGTTTCTCTTAGCAGTGGATTGGCAAAGTGATTCCTTTCAGCATGTAAAACACTTTGTGGCTCTCTGCCATGAAAGACTACGTAGACGTATCATCAGTCATACCTGGAAAGGCCCAATTTTTCAGGAGCATGCAACAGGATTTCAGTGGTTAGAGCAGGTGTCTATGGAAAAGAGCAGCAGGACCCAGTTTCTCATGGGCAGTCTCAAGGTCAACAGCATAACCACCCTGAGCTGCTGGTGACTGTCTCCACTGTTTTCTTGGTGGAACAGCCCACCACACAGATTTTTCAACACCCAAATCAATGAGTTTGGCTCAGACAGTAATGCAGGTTGGCACAGTTTCTTTCACCTTCAGGTCAATGACATCTTTTCTATAATTTGTTTTACCAGCCCTGCCCCATGAGAAGTAAATTCTTGAGAGGAGCAATAATAAATCTTCTGAAGAGAATACAAGAATAAATGCTTGAATCAATTTCAGCCATTTCTAAAGTAACTGTCTAATGTGTGATCTTTCTCAGAACCCTGTCATGGATTGTTTTCTCATGTTTGGGCCATTCTGGGAGAAAGTGAGCTGATATATATATATACGCACATGTATGAAACGAGCCCCAGAAAATCTATGCAGGTCAAAGAAGAGTCATTGGAATATTTGGAACGGCCCTTCATTCTCAAATGTTTATTGTTCAAACTTGGATCGAAAGCCTCACAACACAAAAAAAAAAGTATGAACTTTCACAGAAAGTCATAGAAGTATAGAATGGTTTGGGTTGGAAGGGACCTTAAAGATCATCCAGTTCCAACCCCCCTGCCATGGGCAGGGACATCTCCCACTAGACCCAGTTGCTCAAAACCCCATTCAACCTGATCTTGAACACATCCGGTGATGGAGCACCCACAACTTCCCTGAGTAACCTATTCCAGTGTATCACCACCCTCATAGTAAAGAGCTTCTTCCTAATTTCTAATCTAAATCTACCTTCTTCCAGTTTGAACCCATTATTCCTCAATCCTACCACTACAAGCTCTTATAAAATGTCCCTCCCCAACTTTCTTCTAGATCCTCTTCAGATACTGAAAGGCTGCACTAAGGTCTCCCTGGAGTCTTCTCTTCTCCAGGCTGAAGAGCTCCATCTCAGTTCATCCTCACAGGAGAGACATTCCAGCCCCCTGATCACCTTTGTGCCTTTCCTCTGTATCCCCTCCAACAGGTCCATGACCTTCTTGTGCTGAGGGCTCAAAAGCTGGATGCACTACTCCCTGTGGGGGTCTTATGAGAGCAGAGTAGAGGCAGACAATCACTTCCACTGACCTGCTGACCATGTTTCTTTTGATGTTCACATTACTTCAAGTGGCCATTTACTACCAGAGATTTCAAGAACTGAATAAGCATTAAATAAAACAGAATAGTAGTAAAAATGACCCCTCCACTTAAATTTTCTGTACTTTTTTTTCAAAAGGGAATCAAAAGAATGTTAATTAGGCTCAAAAGAGTGTATAAAAAAACAAAAGTATTTTGTGATTCCACTTTTAAACACTATAATGCCAGATTGTGAGCTTAGCTACAGCAGACTAAGTCTGAAATAAATCCATTGACACCAAATCAAAACCAGAGTCACTGAAGTCAGTTACTCCAGATTTAGAGTGCCATGAGTGAGATTACAATTTGGCCTATGCTGTTCAGATAAGGTCAATGTATATAAAGGGAAATAGAAACCAAGGCTGCAGAGTGCAGAGAAACCGAGTTAATAGTATGGAAGAGTTTACATATGAGAAGAGAATTACTTAGTCTTGGAAGAATAATAAAGATGATTAAGAGGTGACACGACTGAGGTATTTAAACTAGCTGAAGATGATTATAAAATTAAGCTTGATGATCTATTTGAGTTTGTTAAAGAGACCAGAACTAGAGGATTTGGGTTTAAGTAAAGTGGGAATATATATAAGAAGAGTTTGAGGAAGTACTATTTCACAGAGACTGATAAAAAGACGGAAGGTACTTCAAATTCAAAAGTTACAGACATGCTACATTAATATTTAAGCAAATACTGTAAGGCTATCTGCAACATAATACATTGAAGTGATATCAGTCAGTTTTCTACTAGGAAATAACCAATCATTTTTACAGAGCTAATTTCCACGGATTATTTCTTCCCCTAAATATCTAGATCAAATCAAAGATACAAGATACACAGGTTTTTGGAACTATATCAGTTTCCACTAGGTGCAGATCTGGTCTGGTGCTTTTCTCTCATTCAGCAAGACTGGCACTCTCAGGCCTCAAGAGCATCCTTTCATACATCAACAGGGAGGCTTAAGGAAGCTTACATGTCTGTTGTCCACACATAACCTGTTTGGTGGGTAATTAAAGGATTTTAATCTCCGGCACAGTCAATCTGGCACCCTTCAACAACTCAAATTGACAGGAACAGAAGACAAAATAAGGAGGAGCACTCTTAATTCTAATTGAAGGAGAGGAAAAAAAAAAAGTAAGCACATGGAAAAGATGAGTTGAACAGTGTATCATTGTTTTTTGTATCGCTGAATCATTATTAAAGAAAATAAAGCTCAGCCTAATATTCTACCTCCAAACATCTTTATATATATGGTCTTCTGCCTTCCCCAGTATATGCAGGTCTGCTGCAACTCTGCTTCTTAAGTACATTTTTTCATGAGGGTAAATCAGTGAGTCTAATCAGTGTTGTGCATCCCTACAAAACAAAAAAAATAAATCCTGAAAAGATGAAATGAGTAAATAACCCAAAGGTTTACTTCCATTGTCTCACTTTACATTGTGTCCTCCACCCTTACTTTCCCAACCCTGCATGCCTTACAAATGGAATTTATTAAAAGAAAGTTTTAAGTCACTTTAAAGAACAGGAATAGGAGACAGTGTTAATATTTTATCTTTTTTTCCCCTCTTACCTCAGATTGTATTACAAAACTCAGAGGAAGTCTTATGTTAGGCATATGTAAAATCTCAACCCAGTTCAGTTCCTTAAGGATCACCTTTTAACTCCATCTGCCGGGCTCCACGGTGTTGCATGAATATGCCTCACACATAACACTGGAAGAGCCTTGGCCTTGTCAAAAAGTCTTCATGAAGGGGTGTTATCCGGTCAAGAAACATGGATTTGGATGGAAGGTTTGAGGCCAAATTTCCCAAGGACACAAACAGTCTGGACTGTTGCTCACTAGCAACTCTAACTTGTTTAAGCTATGAATACTCCTAAATTGGTTTGAAAAGATGACAGCAAACCTGTCATTCACATGCCACAAATGCCAGTCTCACGGGGGGGGGGGGGGGGGGGGGTGGAAGGACCTGCAAAACAGGCAGCAAAATTGAAAAGAAAGGTGGGATTTCAGATTATCTGACATCATTTTTGCTTTTGTGAATCTATGGTATGTCATTCTAGGTTTCTTACATAATTAATGAAGAAAGTTAGTTGTGTCTCCATAGAGTAATTCAACTTTTGATCAACTGCAAGGTAAATTGCCTTTTACACGTGTTCCTGTTTTTCCTCCTCTAGCCTCACAGGAAGACTACAGTGGCTGCACTTCTAAAACAAATATCTCACAATTCTAGTTAGGCAACTTAATGCATGATTGTGAAGTCTAGTCCTGGCACACCTGAGTCTCCTCAGCACCTTGAGCACCTTTTCAAAAGCTGTATAGCACAGGTTTGTGAATTTCACCCCTAGAACCTGATATCGAAAGTTAGGTAAACAATACCTCGCTAAGTATCTTTGTGAATTTTTCTCAAAGTGACAGAAGTTGTTCATTGAAATAATTTTACAGATAACTTAGGTTATGATGAGAGCCACTGTAACATCTTTCCTTTTTTCAGGCCTGCTTCCTTGAAGAAAGAAGACCGATGTGATTATGTGGGTGGACTGGCTGGCTATCCCCACCCTTGAATAGCTTTTTCACTGAACAAATCCACTGACCAATTTCAATCACATGCAAAATCATAAAAATGCTCAAGTTCCAATGTACTCATGGAAATCAGGAGGTAGATCTTCTGCTGACCTCTTGTCCAACACAGAATGATATAATCATTAACAGGCAGACCAACAGCCAAACTCCTCCCTCCACTAACACACACCAGAGATCCAAAGAGCCAGACAACCAGAGGATGAACCAAGTCAATGCCCTCACCCATCACAGTAGACATGAAGAAGGGAGCTAGACAGGTGAGGTGCCAGGCCATGGGCAATTGTCCAGTTATGAAGTATGGACTCAGAGACAGCTTCATGTTCTGACCCTGATGTCCTGGGAACTGCACTTGCTGTAAAGAGCCAGGTAGCCCTGCAACAGCCAAAATCCTCACATAACGCATGCACTTTGGAGGCAAGCCTCCAAACCCCATTGCAAGCAGAGTCAGCTCTTATAGAGGTGGCTTCTTGCCCCACCTTCAAGTTCATCCAGTTCTGGAGCCCCCATTACAAGAGGAAACAAAAACATATGCCTCCAGTGAAGAAAAAACAGACAAAAATAATTAAATGTCCACTCTGTCTGGCAGTGGCCAACCAGCTGATCAACCACAGCTTGTGGTGGTTTTTTTTCTCAAAGGGGATAAAATAAAGGAGAAGAGTTGGGAAAGAGCCTACAACAGTGTGCGAGGCAAGGGGAAATTTAGGGGGCAAAAGATTTTTATCTTCCTATATATTGAAAGGCAGATTGAATTTGTTCCATTACTTATGGAAGAAATTTTTTTAAAATGAATGTGGTCGATATGGTTGTTTCTCCCATGATTTCTTTTCACTAGCACCTATCAAATAAATATAAGAGGAAACTGTAAGTGCCTATATAATTTATTTTTCTTTTAGTCTGCTCAGTTGACATTATTTTGGGGTTTGCACCTAATTACAAGGCAACAAATATATATTTCTTCATTCACAGCTCCACTTCCCGATGCAAAAGTTACAAATGGAAAAGTCAGTCTATTTCTCTGTAAACTGCAGTTGTCAAGATGACAAAAAATAGTTTTAGGGTCATACTTAGTAGATCAAAAATACTATTGCCACTTCAGGCAAAATGCAGAACTAGTACAAACTCATTTGGCCAACTCACACTTGTTTGATGTATTTCAAAAGCATAATTTTATGCTGGATCAGCTATCATCTGTCTTCCTGCAGCCATCATCAGGCCAGTATAAACACTACACTGTATGGTCTGATTAATTTGACACAAATACTGTCAAGTTCTCATACCTGAGGCAGATCATGTTTTGTCGAGAGGATGATCCAATTGTGTACCAATCTGGTATTAATGAGCGCAGAACCAAAGTTTAAACTACAGCTTCCCTCTCTGTGTAAGTAATAAATGGTAGCCAACTGCAAGTTACTGGTTACAAGTCTTCGCCAATGCTGGCCAGTTTTCCATATTCAGTCCAAGTACACAAGTATTTTAGCATTACATCTATATGAATCTCACTTTCCATTACACTATCCCAAGTACTACACTATCCCAAATAC
The DNA here is from genome assembly GCF_000691845.1 of Merops nubicus. Lineage (NCBI taxonomy): Eukaryota > Metazoa > Chordata > Aves > Coraciiformes > Meropidae > Merops > Merops nubicus. The sequence goes on from NW_008627519.1 coordinate 36,582, forward strand.
TGCACTGAGCCAGCTTTACTCCCAGATGTTTATACATAATGGGCAATGACTGGATGGAACTGTGTTGCAGGAATTGTGAGCAAATGAGCTGTCTCAAACTTCCAGTGTGGGACTGCTCTAACATCAACAGAGTCTTCTGACATTATTTCAAGCAGTGAGATTATTGTGTCATACGGTTAAATAGGAGAGGTCGTTCAATGGAAATATCAGCAGACTCAGTCACATAAAAAACAGTGCTGAGTGCTCTGTGTGACATTAGCCCATCTCGGCTATAAATCTATAGATCTGTTTCAAACTGGCAATGAAATAATATAATTTTATGTGTGGCATGGTAGAACAATGCCAACTCCGTGTATAGCGGTCTTTTCCTGCAGTGGAAAAGTCTTCATGTTTGGGCCCCTGGCTTGCTGCAAGAAAAAGGGAAGAAGATATTTTAATAATGCAAATAAAAAGGGAACTGGATAGTTTAAAGGAAGTATGGTTACCACACAGCCTGGCAAGGCAGAGATTTTAAGAGTATTCATATCAAACAGCTGATCGTGGAGAAGGTTAACCCATCTTTCTAGGTCTGATCAAATGGTCTCAAATTATGTGTATATATAAATACCTAATGTAAATAATTTTATGGAAGACAGAAGACACCATAATCCCATACTATCAAACCTGATACATAATCTCTTCTCTCTGGGCTTCAAATATGCAGCTTCAATCCCTGGTAAAGCCTGATCTCAATTTACAAAATAGGCATTCTGCTTGAGGGAATGGGAATAAGAAACACTCTGAGATTAATTTAAGACAGCTGAATCATTTGGATAAAACCACTAACTGCACCAAGTGTTGTCTCCACCTCAAGAAGAGTGCAGCCCTCTCATTCTGTCCACTGAATGAAGGACTAAGAGAAGCAAAGACCAACCCAAAGTGAAAGACAATCTTGTAGACAAAATACTGAAGAAATACTTGGAGAGAGCTCAGAGATACTCAAATTACTCCTGGCCCTATCACCAGCCTAGTGTGTGAATCTGTTACTTCACATTTGGCTTCCCATGCCATACCCATCTTTCCCCATTTGTTTGTACACTTTCTAGTACAATGGAGCCTACACATTGCTGTAATCAAGTAATAACAACAGTGGCATGGGATAGCATAAGATCAGAAGTGTGTGCAGGAGGAACAAAAATGTACTCTGTGACAGTCTGCTCCTGAGACAATGTTCCATGAAATTAAATTTAATTAGGCATTTGGAAGGCTGGAAAGGAGATAATGCTATTGTCAAGTAGTGTTGAAACAAATAGTTCAGTAAGATTCTTTTTATCTAGAACAAAATGTTTAATTCCTGCATGCCCAGCCCCACCTGTAAACAACTGTTGGTGTAAGACGAGCTGGGGAATTGAAAGTGTTGCATCTTTTAACCCAGTGAGGAGATTCTACCATTAAAAGAATGTCATAGAGGTGGATGTTATTTGCCACTATTGCTTTGGAAACCAAGATGAAAGAAAGGATGCCTTTGTGGTGAAGGGAAAGAATTATTCCTACAATGCAGGAAGATCAGTTCCAGCCTAGGTCACCAATACCTGTGTGACCTTGTGCATGTTTTAGCTCAACTTTTCAGCACAGGTGCTGAACTTCCTCTATGGATGGTGCTGAGGCCAGAGTTATATTATGGGTCCAGAGAGGGCTTAGACTCCTACAGAGAGGCTATCCTTTAAATATCATGGTCTGAATGACATGGGGGTCACAGTACACAAACTGAAAGGATGTACCAAGGAAAGATCTCTTCATAGTTCATTTTTTCCTTGTGCTTTCTTATGCTTTCATTACTGCCCCTGCCAGAGACAGGATACTTGAAAGGTTGTTCTTCTGCTGAGGAATGGTTGCTCTTCTGTTACAGCTATGTTTTGATATAGATGATTCAGTGCAGGTCTCAGATTCAGATCTCTGCAGGTCTCTGTTTCTCCCATCCACCCTTTGTCTGTCTTGACTAATTTGGCTGTAAGTTTGAATCTTAGCCCTGCTGGTTTATGGGAGTTTTGCCATTAGCTTCACTTAGCAAAGATTTTCTCTTACATTCTTTGAGCCCAGGACTGTCTTTTATTATGTGTGTGCCATGTCTAGCTCACTGGGGTGCTGAAGTCAGTTGGGACTGCCAGATGCTACTGTAACGTGGATAAATGTTAGTATACATGGAGGAAGAAGAAAGATTGTATAGGTTTTCTTTTAACCATTATATAAAAATCCTCTCAAACTTGAAGAACTTCAAGATATTACATTAAAACCAGCTTTTTTTTACTATTTTTTTTCAGGATCTTCAGCTTTTTTTATGTGCAGACTGAGGGCTAACAGCTCTTCATGGTATTTACAGGAAAAATGCATAGTGCTAAATAATCGCCACATGCCGTGGGAGGAACTTCTGTTTTTAATAAAACCAATCTGGTCTGGATCAATGATAAGGGGGCATAATTTCTTCAAATGGGAAGCCAGCTCTTTGAAAGGAATCTTACAGTCTACATTAATCTCAGATCAGGGTCTGCAGGGTAAGCAGAAATCAGAGGCTTGGCTGTTTTTATGAATAAAGAGTGTTGTCCTTGTCTGAGGGAAAACTCTGGCAAAGAAATTTTACTGGGAGAAAGAAGATTTTGGTGCTCAGGACAAAATGCTCTGGAGTGTGTGAGGCTAATGGCTGTTCTCCCTTTCTTTAGGTGTTCAAACACTCATTCAAGAATGTATTTACTGGATGATTAGCTCTTGCATTAGGGCTCTTTTTTTTTTTTTTTTTTTTTTTTTCCGGGAATGAATCCCATGCAGTTGAGTCAAGCCTCACTGATACCCAGGGGATTTACACACAGTGCTCCATCGTACTACAAGAACCAAGAAACAGGACTGAAACTTGTTATCTTCTCCCCTTCGCTATGTCTCTGTCTTGCTGCTGGATCAGCTCTCCAGTCTCTCTTCTACTGTTGCTGCAGAAACAGCACCAGTATTCTCCACCCTGAATTTCTCACCACAATACAGTAAATCTAATCTTACTGTCCATTGTTTCTGTAATTAATGCATTGATGCATGACAAATTGCTAAACAGAGGAAAAACAGAGGGTTATCTTTGTATTGTATCGGTCCCAAATAGAAACTGTGGGGCAGAGGAGAAAAAGACAGCAGGTGTCCAAGCAAACCAATTGTTGTCACTAGACTCAAGGGTGACATTTGAAGGGTAGCCACCAAGAGCAAATCATTCGAAGCAGCTTTCCCATCAGACATCTACGTTTGCTGCAAACAAAGTGGCTTGCAACTAGAAACACATTTACTTGAAGTTCACATTTCTAAATATTACAGGTGAACCAAATCTCATGGATTTTCCTCAGTCTTACTATAAACAATAAGGGCATCTGTATTGTCTTCATCCAATCGATCTTAAGACGTTCTATAAGCTCTAAGCATCCTTTCTTTACACCTGAGGAAGAGCAGAGAAGTGCTTTACTCAATGTAAATCAACAGTAAACTGAAGAACAGAATATAGGTATCCAGATTTCATCTCTACACTCATACCAATAAATTTCAGTTGCACCTCTGGGAGGAGGGAGGACAAAACAGGCACTTACCAGCTGATTTTGTTTTGTGAAAAATGCATGTGCACAGAAACTAAAAATAATAATAATTTTTAAAAATTGCTTTTATTATACGACTGCTTTTAGCCCTTTTTTTTTTTTTTTTTTTTTTTTTTTTTTTTACAGCTCTAATGCATATGCTGTGAGTGCTTCCTTAGCTGTGTATTATTACACGTTTCAAGTAGCAGGTTGTCTAAAAGGTTACAAGATTTTTGCAGTTTCTGCCATGGATGTGACCACCAGGAAGACGAAAATTTCCACAGTGTTGGAAAAACAGGCAAACAAGACATAGCCTACCATAATAATTACTTTTTGGCAAAGTGCTTAGTGGAAAATTTCCCATTGTCATTGTATAAACAATGCACGTTCTCCCATGAAACAGTGTCAGAGTGTTTCTCATAAACATATGCACCATTTCCTCTTCAGAAAGGTCAAGTAAAATAGCATCTATCAAGAGGAGCATTTAGAAGCAACCCACCTGTTATTGCCAGCCAAGAGCAACTCAGAGAAATGATGCTAGTGTATCTTGGGGAAAGACAACTGGGTCTCTGTCTGCAGTAGATTTTTACAGCATAAGAGAAGAACACACTGGTTGAAATTCACAATCCATTACTTTCAACTAGCTTTGTGAGGCCCATTAAAGTCAGTAAAGATAAATCATTGAGGTTTGGATTCGATGCCTCAATGGGAGTATTGAAAAGATACATGCTAATGTATCAATGGAAGAAGTCTCTTGAGGTCTCTTGCAAGAGTCTTCCACTTAGGGGCTCACTTTTGACACAGGAGTTACTACAATCTGCAGATATCTTTCTAAAAAATGCAGCGCAGCTCAAACAAAGGTTATATGTTTGAAGCAGAAATTACTGGACCAAATTCTTCAATCTGTGCTACGCAGGACGACAGACAACATTGTCATAATGATCCCTTGGACTTTCTGTAGCAGTTGTACAGATGTACCAGATTGATGTAACAAACGACAAATCTGTACCACACCTTATAGCCTGTGATCTGTGCATCCCTGGTGATCCATAAATGAGATCTGCAGATATGGGAAAGACGATGGTAAAAAACAAGTTCATTTTCATTCTACAGCATAACATATTTGGGCCATTTCTAAAGGAGAGGGTGGCACATCACAAGGAGAATATAGTTACAGGTCAAATAATAATGAGAGATTAGAATCATAGAACCATCAAGGTGGGAAAAGACCTCTAAGATCATCAAGTCCAACCATTACCTGTTGAGAACCTGCAAATAATCGCTCCAGGGTAAACAAGACACTACTCTTTCAATTGTCTGTGATCTTGGCATAAAAACAAAACAAACAAACAAACAAACAAAAGTAACTTCCACGTAAATGAGCCCCTCAGATTTCATTTCAATTTCCAGACTCCCTCCACTATTCTGAACCACTGCTTCAGTGCGGGAACCCTAAACATATATATGTATATGCATTTTTCTACATATATATAGAGATCCTTTGAAGAAAAGTATCCTTTAGAAATCTACAGTCAAAGACACTGGCTGGTTCGAAGGAGAACTGTGTCAGGGTAGATAGTGCACAAAGAGTACTGGAAGGTTTCTGAGTGACTATAATGTATATGACAAATGGAAAGGGCCACTGAAGTCTTACAGAAGAGAAGTTTAATATGCAGGTCATCAGGGAGAGGAGGAAGAATTGGACAACTTGAAGGGCAAATCATGCTAGAATTCTGTGCAAGCCACTGAACACAAATGACAAATACACCCAGAGACAACACTCATGTGCACAAATACGCCGTATAATCCCAGACACTGTAAGAAACATGTAAACATTCGAGCTTGCATTTGCATACATTCTGAAAATGCTAGAGGACGTTTTTGCAAGCTATTATTTAATTTATTCACAAGGTCGATTTGGAAACAGTGTTCAAATGTTTTGGAAATACGTCAAGAACATCGTTTTATTTCATGGTATTGTGGTAGCATCTCATTATATTAGTCTAATATGAATGCAGCACAATGAAAAAGCTATTGTGATGGTATTGTACTAGGCTAAATAGATAGAATGTTATTACAGTACTGTAAAAAGAAAGATTTATAGGTTAGCATTTGCATTTATGAGTAAGAACAGCACATGCAGCCACATACTTGGCTATTTGGACTCCCAAGGAAACGAAACCTTTTGTTATACTCAGAGTAATCAGACATATGAGTAGTGAACGACCCTGCTATTGTTGGAAAAAAGCAGCAGCAAGGCAGAATAGGTGTGTGGACTCTGCTTCTGGAACAGTTTCTTCTGCCACACTCCCCAGAGGTTTTATCCCCTTTTAACAAGAACATCAGCATCCCAGACAGAATAGGATCCAATTGCACATCAAAGCAGCCTTTTTTATTTTTTTTTTTTTTTTCCAGAATAGACAACTAAGAGGCACAATTTTAGTTTCTAAGGAAAAGCAGCCAGCAGGGAAACAAAACTACCTTGTATGAGCTGAGGAACGTCTTTACCTTCTCCAGGATATTTTCCACAGTGATTAGAGGCAAAGGTGATGGAGGAGAGGTGAGGGGCTTTCTCTGTTTCCTTGCTAAAAACTTTTTGCCAAGTATGAGAGGTTTTCAGTAGGGCATTCCTTCATCCCTTTCTCTCCTTTGCTGAGTTTGGATTGATGAGATCTATGAGATTTCTCTTTAAAGGAGAAAATCCCTGTTTGCTTTCAACTTAGAATAAATATCATCTGGAGAGAAAAAAAAAAAAAATTCCTAGAAGCCAGATCCTCAGTGTTTTAATTACCACAGTTGTGCTGACTGGAATGAAACTACACTGATTTGTATCAGCCAAGGCTCAGGTCCGGTAGCGTGAACACACCTTTGTAAGCCATTTTTGTTAAACGTCTCTTCATGCTGTGACTGTTGCTGCTGTCTCTTGAAAGAATAGATATTTTAGTGACAACTGCTTCCAACAAGAAATCTAATATAATAATGAGAAATCTTAAAAACAAGGAATAGCACTCAGCTGTGGAATAAGGGCTGTGGGATATGATGCAATGACTGTGGAAACCAGTGGGGATCATACCTTGACCTCTTAGGTTTTGGGATATCCCTAAAAAAGAACATTAAAAAGTGTCTGAAGGAAGCAGGTGCTTCATTCTCTGTAAGCATTGCTGTAACTTGATATGCTAGTTCCCTTAGGCCCCACTGAAAATCCCAAATAAGTTCACAAATGTAGAAAACTTCCACATATTAAGTGACCTCTGAAAAGAGATTTTTACTGTGAAGTTTGAGTCAATTGAGCTGGACCAATCCTGGGTGCTTTCAAGAATCTCATCCGCATTTTCACTTTAGCAACACATGCATTGATTGGACATCAGTCTGGAAGAATGGCTTTTCAGTCTTACTTTACAGAGCAGATAACTTTGTTTAACAGTGGATACTGGCCTATGAAGTGCTGGATGCTTTCTGCCAGATGCTGAATGTCTTCATGTGCTGCCGACTTGGTCAGCAAGGCAAGGAGGATGATGTTTGCAGAAAGCACTCCCTTGCCCCTGCAAAAACAGGCTGGCAGTTCACTTTCCTCCACGCCAGCTGTGAGCTTGTAAATACACTGGCCTGTGTTACCAAAGAAAGCACTAAAAACTATTAACTTTTTAATGATATTTACAGTTATTTTTCTTCTCCTCCATTATTCAGAGATGGAAATAATTTCCATCAGACTTCTCCATGCAAGCCAGCACACTTCTTCCACTTATGCCAGCTGAGCTGCACAGCACACCTGGCCCCCTGAGAAGAAAGAAGGACCAGCACTACCATTGCTGTTCAGCCTCAGAAAATGCCCCATGATGCAGGAGGCATGAACACTGCAGTCATGTACTGCCTGGCCTAGTTCCTTCCACAGAGTCCATCCTTATTTGCTCACCACCTTATGAGCTACAGAAGCATAATGAAAGGAACCAACTAAAATGTTTTCAGGAATTTTGAAGAAGGTGGGTCCAGCCAGGCTGATGGCACACTGCAGTTTGAGAAGCACAGTATCATAAATCTTTAAGCAGAAATTAAATTTCTTAAAGTCTTGAACTCACTGGGATCAATGTCAAGACATGTCCTATCACACTGCGAGGGTTTCCTCCCATCTATCTTAAAAAAACATATTATTAAACTTGTTCAGAAATAAAATCTTCTGAGGAATCCATGATATAGTAGTAATAACTAGATCTAAAAAAAAAAAATAATAAAAAAATTAGAAGGTTTGGCCAATGGAAGCTATTTTCTGAAAAAGAAGAGCTGAAGTCTTTAGGATGTTTACTAGAAATTTTATTTAACCTATTGATTTTATGTAGAGGGCATTTGGATGTTATAAGAAACAACAATATATAACCAATAAGTAGATGGAAAGGTAGACAGGTAGACAGACATTTATTGATTAAAACCAACAACATAAAGCTTTATGTATCTGAGAAAGGCCTCCTCCCTTCTCAAAAACAAAATTGTATATAAATACCAATCTTTGACATGCTGGATCCTGTGGGATGCATGAGGAATTCTCTGTTTTTAGCAATATTATAATATCAACAAACAAATGAGTTATTGCAAAACAGTAGTTCCTATTAGAGTTAGAAAACAACATTACCGACCAGCTTCTCATTGTAAGAAACTACTGCTCAGAAACACCAATTAATTCCAATCCATGTCTTAAGCCAGTATGTAAGACCAATTTAATCATATTGGAACTATTTAAAATATATTTTGGGGGGTTTATTATCACAACACATCCTCGCCATTTTTATGGGTAGAATAAAACAGAATTAACCTCTGATTTTGCTACCCACATCTTATTCATGTTAAAACTCATTGTTGGCTACTGCATTACAGATTGTTCCAAGGTTAATAACTGAGTTTAAATAAGTCAAATATTAGGTGTTGTTTTTTTGCCAGAGAATTCCCATCCATTTTTTATCTATAGGACTACCAGGGTAAACTCTGCATAAAGCCCAGTTGCTTTAAGTCAAAGCATATTTAGAAAAGAAGATTAATTTTAGATGTCTTGTGGCAGAAGCTGTCCATCCAAGTCACTGTCTCAAAGACATGACTGTTAGGTGCTTACTTTTAGAAGCACAATCCATGCTCTGGATTATAAGTGAAGACAGATGTATATGATCTTCTCCAAAAAAAAAAAAAAAAATAAAAAAAAGCCATCCTCAGTTCAGAAAACAGCAGAAAATTAAAGACTGCACTGTTTGGTTTTGTTACTGGCTAGCCCTCTGTGGCTTTTTCCTCAGCATCGCAAATTTTTGGCTTACATTCTGGATGAACCAGGTTTTTCTCATTGACCATAAAGGGGAAGTAAACAGATAATTTTGGCCCTACAAATCACTTGCTAAGGTCAGGTCACTGATTTTTTTCTTAGTAGGTGTGTGAAAATGAAGTATTTCTACATAGTCATACTTTCACAATATAGAAATAAGTCCAGTGACTTAAAAAAGAACACATATGCTTAAAGTTAAGTATCTAGTTAAAGGTCTTGATGATTCAGTACCTTTATGCCAAAGCAGAAAATAACAATCAGCTTTTCTGTTTCATGCTATCATCTCCCAGTTGAATTCAATTTCTAGAAGTTGATCACAAGTGCCATGACATTTTCATTTGATTCTTCTCAGTGGGTCATGTCTTCAATGAGCAATCATGCCACACATTTGCAAATAGAAATATTTGTTAAAGCCAATGTTCATCCCAAAGGGATCTCTCCATATGAGTGTACTGCAGGATTTTTTGCATTTTACAGGAACGTAAAATAGAAAGTGGTTTATTGTTCAATACAGAGCCTGTGACAGACATTTAACTGGAAAATTGGAGACCATAAAACATCAAATGATCATATCTTTCTAGTCCTACTATCATGCTTGAAAGGAAATGATTTGGTTCATTAAGTATTCTGCAGGTTAAAAACAAATTGTATCCATTTATATTTATTTGCAGATCTAAAGAGCTATTGAGCTCACAAACCTCTTTGGGACTATTAAAACCATCCAGCACCAATTTTAAGAGTGCTCTGGAGGCAGCTTGCAAGCGAGTAGCACCCAAAACCAGGGACAGACTTCCAGAGAGCTCAGTCTCCAACACGTTGAGTTTATTTTTGGGAACAAACAGGAAACAAGCCCTTCTGAAAAATCTGTGTTTCATTATGATTTCTGAGTATTATTAAGAATCTGGCGCTCATTGAAGTTGCTGAGTACTTGAAAACTCAGTGCCAGGTTCTCTTAAATTTCCTGTTGGAGAGTTGTTTGTATGCTAGACAAGGGTTTTGAGTTAGAAACATGTTTTAAAGGAATTTCAAGATGCATCCAGGTACCAGAATACCTTTTAAAAATATATTTAAATCACTGGACTAGAAAAAAAAGGGATGAATTTGTTGTGTGGTGACATCACCCAGTGGCATCACAGAGTCAGAGAGATAAAAACATGATCAAGTTTCTAATAACGAGTTGAAAACAAAGAAAATATTTTTAGTCCAATTGTTAATAATTAAAGTATTCTGAAAACAGAAGATAACAGGGCTGTTTCAGTTGACTAAGGTAGCTGGATTAATTACTGACTTGAAATAAAGTGGTAAACTTTTGGGAAGCAAAGACTCAAATGTAGGGGCCTTGTACTTTAAAGCTAACAATACAAAGGACTTTTACAAACAAAGGACATGGTAAAAAGTCCAGACAAAGGCAGATAAAGAACAGCCTTTAAGGTCTGGGAGAAATTACTTGTACAGGACACCATAGTTCAATACTAACCATTTGGCATTATTTTTCCCCTCTGGTCCACACCATTGTTCTATCCTTTTGAATAAAAGAAAAAAAAAAATATTATTTTTACACCTTACATACTATTCCTTTAGCTCTTCACAGGAAAAAGGACTATGATGACGTAAATTAGACATTGCCCACATGAAATAATCATAGAAAAGACAAATTCTAATAGGTAAAATGCTGTAACAAGGAGTGTCACTCTTGGGTTTTGGGATATTCATCTTCAAATGTTCAAAAGTTCAATGCCTCAGTTTTTAAGAGGCATTTGGACAATACCCATAATAATATGCTTGGACTTTTGATCAACCCTGAAGTGGTCAGACTAGGTGATCGTTGTAAGTCCTTCCCAATGGGAACTAAACCCATTCTATTCTATTCTATATGATGGTCCTCTATGGGAACTGGTTAAGTCAATGGGAAGCAAAAAATACTTGCTTTTCCTCAAAGATACAAAAAAAAACAACTCTTTTGAGAGGACACCACCGCGAATCACCAAGAAAACTCTGGCTACACAAAGTTATACATAAAAGTATAGCTAAATCAATGTGTAATAAAAGCCAAATATCTTTTAAAAGAAAAAGAGGAGACAGTGGTTCACATTTGTTTTTATGGTAGTCTACAATGCCTTGTCTACACTGTAATATGTGAAATATCTGGGGCTGATCTGAGAGTGCTATTCCACCAGATGTCCTAGATAATCTGTCCCTTCTCAGGTGCCATGATGTGGACAACTTGTGCAGTGAGCCTGTAATCTGCCATCTCAGATGCTCATTGTAGAGAAGGCTGTGGTGCCTCTTCTGTTGTATGATTCTCTTTGTTTTCATCCTCTGCCTTGGGTGGTGTGGTGGTTTAAACCACTTTTA
>NW_008627520.1:0-18496 GCF_000691845.1 Merops nubicus
TGGCTACGACAGGAAAAGAGGTGGGGGACAGGAGGGGGATCGATAGGGAGTAGAGCTGAAGAGCAGAGCATGGCAGAGGAGACAAATGGGTGACGTGGGTCATATAAAAGATGGAAGAGAAGAAAACTGTAATCCATTTAGCTAGATGAGGAAGGAGAGATCAATAGATATGAACTGCAAAGCAACAGGGACCAACTGAGGACAACCATGTAACTGACCCCACCTAGAGACGCTGCTCAGATTAATGTTCCCACCACTTGATGCAACTCTTCCCAAAGCCAGAACGACTCCCTCCCAAGCCAAGTTCTGCTGGCAGCCACCAGCTTCTCTCTCCATCAGAGGTGCACACCTCAGGACCCATCTCAGCTTCCCCAGCCCCATTTCTCCCCTGGCTCCACAGCAGCAGGAGGGTTCCATCATCTCAGCCCCAACACTCTCCCCCTTCATCCCAAAGCCACAATCCCAAGAGCCTCATGACACACTGAGAAAGGCAAAAAAAAAGCAAAACCCAGCCCGTCCCTGCTCCCAACTTACATTTAAAGGCTTTAGGTGAGGTTTCGCTAGTCTGAATCTTTGGGGCAAGCATGCGTTTGCCAAAAACCTGAGCATCAAAACTTGCATAATCGAAGGTGACCTTGGAGTACTTCTCCAGCTCCTTGGCCAGGTTGGCCCGGGGGGTTGCTGGGACCATGTTGGGCCGGTAGCTTCCGTACTGAGGGATCTCCAGTTGCTTCACAAAGCACATAGGCCTGAGGATGAAACAACGAGCAGCAATGATTTCTCTTTTCCTCAGCGAGGTGGGTGTTGGGAGGGGACCACACATGATGGGGACATGGAGAGGAGGCAGTCAGGCAGTTGTGCTCTCCCTCAGCATCTGGTTTCGGTCTCTTAGATTGCTTTTTTGCTTTTCCCCATTTTTTTCCCCTCATTTTCTTCTTTTAGGCAGAATGTCAAGGTACTGATCTCACTCAAAACAATACCCTGGTAGGCTGCTGTGGAGCAGCAGCATCTTCCGACAGCACTAGAAACTTGGGCATCCCTCACTTCTGGGCCCCATGACACAAGATGGCACACGAAGGCCAACTGAGGACCCCAGTTAAGCTCCGTTCCCCACCACAAGTTCATTAAAAAGGCACCAAGGCCTCTCCCCTGCCTGCAGAGTTCCTCGTACAGACCCGCTGCTGCCGGGCTGCCTATCATGAATCAATTTGTCTTGCATATAAATTGTATATAAATGGCCTATTGTTATTCTCCTTCCCATGACCTCTTCCCACCAGCGAGTCCTCGGAGCGGGAGCTCCTTGGAGCACAGACCATCCTCACGATGCTCTCGGAGGGCTGCGTGCCCTGCTGCAAAATAAATAAGTAATCACCCTAAATGGCCTTTCCAGAGCACGGAGCGCCGCGGTACCGGGGTGCTCAGCAGTCCTGGGGATCAAAGAAATAAATTCATCAGACCTTGGTGCCTCGCTGGGAGTGCTGCTCAGGGCTGGCAGCAGGGGTTTTATCCTGCTCTGGTTGCAAGAGAACAAACTGTACCACAACCCATCTGTAGGCTGGTGAATCACATCGGCTACGGGAGCCAGCATCTCTCAGGGACATCCTTAATGCGAGACGGCCCTTTCTCCAGGGAGGATGGAGATGGGAGAGGTCACAAAATAAACACCACTGGTTTGGGAACGAGTGGCAGGTTTCTCAGGTTTTTCTCCTTGGAACGGTGTGGGCTAAGGAAGAGAAGTGGGGGGACTTCCATGGAGCTGCCACCGAGTGATTTATATGTCACCTAAATGGCTCCTCCCTCCCTCCCCGAGCCCACCCTGCTTATAATGCTAATATAATAGCCCTCATTCCCTGGCAGTTTGCATCGCAGAGCAGTCGGCACAAATGCCTTCTGCTGCACTGCTGAAACCCTTTGGCCTGCAGCCTCGGCGTTAATTGACGCTCCAGAAGCAATTCATTGGCCTCAATGCCCTCCCTGGGATCATCAATTAAATATCTCCCCACCTTGGCGAGACCTGGGATGGCAATAAGGGGACTCTGCAGGCACAGGGAGCAGAGCAATGGGGAGGGCTGGGGCTGCTTCCCCGGCCCCTTTACCTGAGGATCCGGTCAGAATTGGAGCTGGTCTTCGAGGGGTCACCAGACTGGGTTTGTTGCTTTTCGTGTGATTTGGCTAATTTTTCAGCAGCAGCAATGGGGCACCCAGATAAACTGTGTAAAGTATTTTTTTTAAAAAAAAAAAGAAGAAAGAAAAAAAAAAAAAAACAGAGAGAAGGAAACCAAGCATGAGAGATAAGCATGAAAATCTTCAATACGGGGACCCAGAGCTGTGCTGAGCCCACGTGTTTGCTTTTAAAAGTGTTTTTAGTTTTGTTTTTGTTTTTTTATCATCATTATCCTGGCTTACTTTTAGTCTTAGCGAGCAGCAAAGCAGCCAAACATCAAGTACCAAATCTCTCCAGGATGAACCCCAGAGCATCCCCAGAGCTCAGAGGTGGATCAAGGCAGCGGTTCCCCCAGGCTGAGCACAGCAGGGGCAGAAGGGGACAGGCCGGTTTCTTGGAGTGAGTTTAGTGCTTAAATGCCATTTTTTATTTATATTTATTTGGATCTTCTGCAGGGGCTGTTTGAAGGGAGGCTTCTGAGGGGCGTTTGCAGGGAAACATTTGCATGTCTGATGTGCACGGCTGCCCGAGGGAGATCAGGGGCTGTGATGGCTTTTGGTCACCTGGGCCCTAATGTGTCAGCCTGGCTCTGCCTCTTTTGGACAGCTTGGCTATTCCTGAGATTGCTCAGGGAAGGTAAAACCCCTCCCAAGCACCCCTGTCCTCTTCCTGACCACATCTGGGCTGAGGTCCTACAGCAAGAGCACTTAAATTCTCAGCTCATCAATCACTTCGGTCTAAATATTGTGGCAATTCCTAAAAATCTTGCACAGTGCCACACCACCAAACACAAACATCACCCTCCAGTCAGCCTCACGGGGCATCATCCACTTCCCTAGTGCCAAACACCTCCATCCACAAACCCCCACCAGCATCTACCCATCCATAGCCCCATCTGCAAGCCTTGTTCTGCTTTGTTGCCAGCCAGAAATCACTCCCCCATCTTGCTTTCCCATATTAGTCTTTGTCTTAGGGCCATCCTTGCTTTGCCTGTCTTAGCTGCAGGGGTAAAACCAAGGTTTTTGGGGGCTGGTTCTGCTCATCCTTGCCCTGGCCACGATGGAGAAGTCAAAGCAGGTACCTCCTGTGCGTGTTGCGGTTGCTGTTGACGTGACCCTGTCCTGTGCAGCCGGGCGTGGGGCATTTCAACACGTTCTCGTGCATCGCCAAGACTTCGGAGCCAGAAGGGGAAGGGGAGAGGGGGAGGGAAGCAAAAACAACTTGATAAAAATCAGAGGAAAAAAAAAAAAAAAAAAAAACAAACAAACCAAGCCAGAACAAAAATTACACTCAAGATCAGTCCATGTAAAAAAAAAAAAAAGAAAAGACAAAAATCAAGCCTTGTACGTTGGTTTCCTAGAAATCAGGGAATGTGAAATCCTGTAATTAGAATTCGTCTGCGGAGAGAAAAAAAGGCTTTACAAGGCAGCAGCGCTCAGGTCAGGGCTAGATGAGCATCTCTGCACTCAGCTTGGGCTTTCTCCTCCTTTCCTGATTGCAATCCAGCTTCCCCCCCTCCCTTCCCATTTTTGGAGCCAGGTCTCCCCATTTCAGGTAGTTTTAAGGGATTGAATTTGTATCTCTGTTTTTATCCTTTGGGTTAGTCTTTGTTTGAGTTCTTTTTTTTTTTTTTTAATTTTAATCTTCAGGATTATTGCTTCCTGCAGCGCTGACCTTAAAAGTAAAGAAAATCATTTGAATTGCAAGCTTTTCTAAAGCACCCAGCTTGTGTTAAGTTATTTATTAATATTTTTTCTTGCTTTCGTGAGGATAACTGTACTTCTGCCTTGTTCCTGCAGCTCTGTGTTTATGGCAGGTCTGCAACCTTTGAAATGACTGATAAGGAAAGACTCCATTTTTTGGGGGGAGTCTATTATGCCATTATCATAAACATACAACATTGATTTTTATGTGTATGTACAGGGAAAGCTATTTAGGAAGGTGGTAGAGAGGTAGAAATAAAATCTCTATGCACATCTATAAAAATCTGTTATGATGAGGATAAATATTTTCTGTGAAATAGATGAATCTTGGTAGAGCACTTTGGGAACGTTACAGTGATGAGGGTGTAGAAGGAGCCTCAGCTACCCTGCACATCCTGAGCGACTCCTCTTTGCCTCATGGCAGCACCTTTGGCCAGCAAGGAAGAGTTTCCTCTTCTTCCCAAGGTGATATCCCAAACAGGGAAAAATATGTGACCTTCAGCGTGAAGCTGGGAACTGCTTCACACACCTCTGGAGCTGGGCAGCCAGGCATTTTTAAAGCACCTCTTTGATTTTCAGAGAAGGGACCTCATTCTCCACAGGATGGTGCTAAAAATCTTTAAGAAGGGTCCGACTTCCATCACGGTGAGGCTTTGGTGGGTAGAAACATCCCAAAACACCTTGAAGAAGCACCACCCCATCCCAGAAACTCTGTTACAACCAGAGGATTAACATCAGCCTCATGCTGAGGACTCAGTCATCAAATTAAGATCATTTAGGACTATTTGGAGTGCCTATCGGCCTCGAGACAGCTCAACCCATCAGGTGTGAAACTCCTCCTAGGAAATAAGGCTTCAGACTGATTTAGGCAACCCGGGTTCCCCCAGCATGTACTCACTCTCGGGAGGGATCCTGTCTTTGTGTGGACAACCCGAGAGGCTGCGGTGGTGGGGGTAGAGTCCCGTGACGTGGCCGGTCCCGTCGCAGCCAGGGGTGGGACATTTGATTTCTCTCTTCTCAGGTCTCGAGGGATCTGGGGATGGTGGGGAAGCAGGTTAGTGGGTTTGGTAGAGAAGAGGTGGAAAAGAGAAAAACCACCAAGGATGCTTCCCACCACTTTTCAAGTCAAACAAGGAGAAACCTTTGGGTATGGAAGGCTATTTTTTTTTTTTACCCCTGAAGGTGGAATTGTAATGCTGGAAGTTTCAAAAATCAAAATCAGCAAAGCAATCTGAGTAGATAACCTGGCTAAGGAGCACGGGGCCACTCACAGTGAGCAGAGAGCCCAACTCAGCACCCAAGGGATGCTGCAGCCCCTGCCACGTCCCTCGCGTTGCCATGGCTGAGCTCCCACTGCTACTTTAAAACCCACTTGGGTTTTTACTGCTCAGATGAAGATTTGCAAGTCCAACATGCAGCTTAGCCAGGCAGTTCCCCTGCTGAGATGTAGAGGACAACATCACTTCATGCATTCCTCTAGGATGTCCCCATCCCCCTGGGCATCGAGGGTTTGTAGCTGTGGGCTGTGAAACCCCCACCCCAGCAGGATCATTTCCATGGGGTGCTGAGCAGCCAAGTTCAGCACTTTCCCTGGGGGTGGGAAGGAAGGAGACGCACAACGGTTCATCCCCTTACCTTTGCCGTAGTAGCTCTTCCGGATGCTGTCCAGAGGTTTGTTCTGTTTCTCGTCCACCTGGAAGTGCTTGACGTGCTCTCCTGGCAGGCGGCTGGGCTCCCGCACGATCTTCACCTGCTCAGCCTTGAGGGCGATGGCTTGTTCCAGCAGCCCCAGGTTGCCCCTCGTCATCATGTCGTACATCTCGGACTCGTCGGTCACCGCCGATTTTTGGGAGCGGGCGTCGTCGTCCTTGTCGTCGTCCGACCTCACCTCCACGATGACCGAGTACTCAGGCTTTGGGCTGAACTGCCCTTCACAGTGGCTTTTCTGGGTGTCCTGAGAAGTGTGAGGAGCTTCTTCGCAGATCACTTCAGGAGCCATCTCCTCCTCCTCTTCATCCTCCTCCTCCTCTTCCTCTTCCTCCTCCTCATCCTCCTCCTCCTCTTCTTCCTCCTCTTCTTCATCCTCCTCCTCATCGTCCTCCTCCTCTTCTGCTTCAGCCTTTTGCAGTTTGCAGGACTCCTTACAGCTCACCTCGTCCCGGTGCTCCGGGCACGGCTCGCTGCTTCGTTCACTGGTGACCTCGATGACCTCCTCCGCGTCCTCCGTCTGGATGATGATCTCCTTGTCACACTCCTCCTCCACTAACTCCTCTCCCACGTCCTCGTGGACCAAGTGCACGACGTTGGATGGAGGTTTGGAGACCTGCAGCTCAGCTTCAGGCAGCTGCCCTTCGATGGCGAGGGTCTCCTCCGCTATTTGGCCTAGGTTGAGGAGAGAGTTGGCGATTATTTCTTGGTAGCTGCTATAGTTGGCCTTGCTGGGCCCAGACGTACTTGTTGCTGGGTTTTGTCCATAATGGGTTGGTTTTGCTGGGCTTCTCTCTGAGGCAGGGAGGAAGAAGGGGAAAGAAAGAGAAGTGGGGGAAAAGGAGGAAAGAGGAAAAGGAAAAAAGAGGGAAAGGGGGAGAAGGAAAAGAAAGGAAGGGAGGGAAAGGAAAACAAAAAGAAGAGAGAAAGGAAAAAGGAAGGGGAGGAAAGGAAAATGAAAGGAAGGGAGAAAGAAAAAAGAAAGGAAGGGGAGGAAAGGAAAAGGAAAGGAAGGAGGGAAGGAAAAGGAAAGGAAGGAGGGATGAAAAAAGAAAGGAGGGGAAAGAAAAAAGAAAGGATGGTAGAGAAAAAAGAAAGGAGGGGGAAGGAAGAAAAAAGGGCGGAAGGAAGAAGAAGGGGGAGGAAGAAAAGAAGGAAGGGGGGAAGAAGGGAAGAAAGGGGGGGAAGAAGGGAAGAAAGGGGGGGAAGAAAAGAAGAAGGGAGAAAGAAAAAGGAAGGGGGGAAAGGAAACATAAAGGAGGGGGTGAAGAAGGAAAAAGGAGGAAAAGGAGAAAAATGAAAACGGAGGAAAAGGAAAAAAATGAAAAAAAATGAAAAAAGAGGAAAGCAAAACAGAAAAAAAGGAGGAAAAGAAAGTAATTATATAAGCTCGTAAACACCTCTCTGTCTTACTTAAGCTTAATTGAAACGAGAGCCTGGCTGTCAAAGCCCTCGAGCAGCCCCGTTGATTGTGTTTGGGAAGGGCAGGTAGGAAGGGGCTTGTCACGGGGAAGCTTTCCTGGGGCTCAGATGCGTGCAGCTTCCCAGCCTCCCACTGTCAGCAGCCATCTGGCCCCTTGCTCCTGGTGCTCTAAAGCGAGGAGCTGCCCGGTGCCAGGACCTTGGCTGGGCACCTTGTTGTCCTTGCTGCTCCTCCTCCCGGATCCAACCGGAGCGATGCTCCGCAACCAGGGCTGCCAGTTGAGCCCCTGGAGGCACCGAGGTGAGACCCTGACTGCCCTTCCTGCTGCCATCTGAGCCCTGCTGCGAGCTCCTCTGGGCTCTCCGTGGGTCCTTCCCCAGGGAGGAAGGAAAAACTCTCATTTTTTAAGCCACCAGAGACAATCTGTGCGTCTCCTCTCTCCGTGCAACCGGAGCTTCGCCGCCACGCAACAGAATAATTGAAGGACCCGTCCTGTACATAATTCAGAGGAGCTATAACTCCTAGTTATTAACACTCCCTGCCCTTTCTTCATCTGTGGAACACGGCTTCTTAATCAATAATGAGAAAGCACCTTCTGCTGGCTCAGGGCTGGGGGTCTCCTCCTGCTCCACCGCCTCGTCCTCCTCCAGCGTCCCCTCGGACTCGTCGGAGCCAGACTCCTCCTTGGCCTCGGCCTCCTCGCTGCCATCACTGTCCACGTTGTAGCCTTCGTCCAGGGCCAGCTTGAGAGGATGGGATTTTCTCTTTGAAACCAGATGCTCGGCCTCCGCATCCTGAAGTTTCCTCTTCTTGGCTAGAGGACAGCTTTGTAAACTGCAGACGGGATCAAGGAGCAGAGAGGAGGCGTTGCCGAGTGAGAAAGGCACAGCCACGGCCTCTGAGCCACGTTAGGCAGAGGCAAGTGGGACAAAAACACATATACTAGAAAGAATAATCATCCAGCAGCCCAGAATTTTAGGTGGTTTATCCCTTCGTAGCCAGATCTGCTCTGAGATCTTGACTTGGTGCAACCATGGTGACTTTTCTCAGAAGCTGGGCTCACTCATAGACTCATGGGTCCATGGGCAGTTGTTGCCCAGGGAGCAGCAGGACCAGCAGCTCCCAGCACCACTGTTGGTGATGGCCACCAGTGCCACCAATGAAACAAGTCAGGGGACATAGAACTGGCCCTAGGGACACATCTGCTCTGATTTCACTGCTACAGGGTGATGAAAACCATCCCTTGAGGCTGGTGTGGCCTCAAAGGCAGCCAGCGTGCTCTCATTTCCCCTCCCCACCCATGGGAGCACCAGGCAGGTCAAAATGGGACCTGCTGACAGCTCCCATCAACCTCAGGCACCTGAACCAGGTACCTCTTCCATGGTCCAGCTTCTATGGGAAGGCTGCTGTCTGGTGAAGCAGATCCCCCAGGATCCCTCACGGGCTGATGGAGAAATTGAAGTAGGCTCCTTGGTAGGCAGATTTGGGGGGCAGGTGAGTTGGGTTGCCCTGAACCAAGTCCTGCAGTGAACTTTGGGGGTTTTGTTGGTGTTTTTCCATCCCCACTTCCTCTGACCCAGCCTCACCTTCTGTGTCTTGCATACTTCCCACGGATGTGTCCTGAGCCGTTACAGCCTGGGGTTGGACAGCTGAGGAGGGAGAGAAGCAGCTATCAAGAACAGCACCAGGACTCAGAGACTCCATTTTTAATTAAAGTATATAAACTGTGGCCAGTTAAACAGGTCTTGTGCAGAAGGAACGAAATAACCTCAGAAGGGGAGAGAATTTCCCTCCAAGGGTTCAGCTCGTCCCTTTGAATTCCAGGCGGGGAGGGCAGGAGAGCAGCCTTGCAGCCTGCTAAAAATTAATGAAATGACTCACCCCATTTAATTAGATGAACGGTTCATTATAGTTTTATGATTATGTTT
The DNA here is from genome assembly GCF_000691845.1 of Merops nubicus. Classification (NCBI taxonomy): domain Eukaryota; kingdom Metazoa; phylum Chordata; class Aves; order Coraciiformes; family Meropidae; genus Merops; species Merops nubicus. Next base: position 8,926 of record NW_008627520.1, read on the forward strand.
AATTAAAGATTTGCATGTGTAAGAGCACGCTTTTAAAAAGCAGACAACTCCTGCTCTCTGCCTCCCCACTGCCACTCTTGGGTTTGCTTTTTTACTGCAGCAGGAGGAAAACATGGTGGGTTTTTTTTTAATTATTATTAATTTGATGGCTTATCAGGCAACTGGGGTTCCTTGAAGTAAGGAATGGGTGTCTTTGTAAAGAGCAGGCTAGGAGAGAATGAAGATTTTAGCCAGAGCACATGGGATGGAGATCACCAGGACAAAAGCCCTCAAAAAGCACCACAGAGCCTCACCTTTGAGGGCACAGATGGGATTTAGGTGACCAGATCTTCCAAATCCCTGCATTTGCTCCTGCTGCTCTGCAGAAGAGGAGGAGTTAAAGACTTCCAGGGAGCTCTGGAAGCTGCTGCTGCCTTCACCACGGGCTTGCAGCATCCCTGGGCTCGGGGCCACCGCCTCCCCTGAAGGGGTAATTAGTCCCAGCTCCAGGAGCTATAAGGGCTCCAGATAAGAAGCATTAAAGCAAACATTTTCTGGCAAAACCAGATTAAGGCATTGATTATAGGATGCCCAAGTGACTTGCCTGACATCTGAGGAATTCCGGAGTGTGTAGGATTAATAACCTCATTTAGCACCCTATCACCCTGAGCTGGGGAAGTTGGGAGCACTAATGAAATCTCCTGATGACAGCACAAAGGGAGGAGGCATCTCCAGCCCAGGGGGGACCTGGCCAGCCTCTTATTCTTGGAGTAAAAGACACAGGACAATGTTAAACAGGACCTAGTGCCAAGCCAGGCTTTAGGGACTCCAAATTTCTGTTCTCAGCAGAGAGCTCAAGGAAGATCTGAGTGTGTTGATGGATGCAGCTGCTCTGGGAGCACCGGTGGGTTGTTAATGGCTCAGCCCCCCAGAACACCGTGCACAGGGTCAAAGAATATCATTCAACCCAAAACTGGGAGAGGAAAGGGCTGCTGCACGGGCAGGAGAGGAGGAATCCTTCCTTCAGGGCCACCAGCTTAGCAAAGCCAACGTCAAGAGGGGAAATGATGGCAACACATCCCCTAAGGGGACAAAGCTTTCTAGATGAGACATGGGTGGAAGCTGCACCTCCTGACCCTTCCAAGATGAAGTCCCCCCCTCCTGCTGTGCCCTGGTTTCAACCTGAGATGCTGAGGATCCTCCAACACCATGGCTTGGGGGATGGCTCCCAGCTTTTCAGGGAGGGTCTCACCTACCAGGGGGTCGTTTGCTTCCCAAGAAAAATACTCGAGGTCATTGATAAAAAGCTCTTGTCCCACTAACGTGTGTAATCAGAAGAGGGAGCTCCCTGCTTCGCTGCTCCCTCTGCTGATGATCTGAAAGCCTATTTATTTTTAATTGCCTCCAGTCATGACTGAGGCTGCTCTGTCCCCAGCAGCCCCAGAGACACTTGAAGTGGCTGCCCAGCAAAAGACAGAGCGGTGTTTCTCTTACCAGTGACTTGCCTGAAAAGGGCTTTATTCGGGGGGGAACAAGAGCAGCTCTGATGAAGATGTTACAGGCTTTTGTAAACTCTCCTGAATCAGTTAAAGCTGATTCCCCCCTCCCCACCACCTCATTTTTGATGGGGTGAAATGAAGCCTGCAGCAAAAAGTCAGTCAGAAAGAGCCAAGTGGTTCAGCACAGAGGTTTTCTGAAGCAGGTGGTATTTTGGGATGTCTCTGGCTTTGGGTGTGTCAATTGAATCCCCATAAAAAGCACCAGCTCAGAGGTGATGCTCGGTGTGCTCTGGGCCAGGCTTCTCCATCCCCACTCTCCTCCCGGGGAGTTTCCTGGATTTTGGCAGGAGTCCCGAAAGGGGAAAGTGTCTTCGAGGTCTATTAGAGCCACTCTCCTTCCCCTCAAGAGCCACCACCAGCGACCTGCTCTCCCCCTTCTCCTCAGGCTTCATATGCTTGACAAAAGAGCCTCTTATTGTTATGCAGACGATGCCCTGCTTCCAATTAGTCGATTAATCGTCCAGTTATTCAGGCAATTAGGTGACAGCTGCAGAGATGGCTTTGTGGAGCACTCGGTCCTGCCCCTTCTATATGTCACCTGCTCCAATTACCACCTCCGCTCAAGTGTTCAGCCATAAAAGTTGGAGAAGGGGCCAGCCCGCTGAGTGGAGGAGCAGAAAATCTCTGAAATTGGGTTGGTTAAGGTCCAATTACTCTTTGACACTCGCAGGGCTTTCCACCGGAGGCTGGTAGAAAAGGCAGCCCCTGCTATTAGTGCCTTGTCCAGGTTAAAGACTCCTACCTCTTGCATAAGCCCTTGTGGAAGGTTTAAAGGGAGCTTAGAGGTGGGGGAGGCTGTTATTTATAATGAGAAGCTCTGTAGGGCTGCAGAAGCTCACTCCAGCTCTTTTGGCTGCTGCTGTTCACATGCCAGCGCTGCTAAATGAGTGACAAGAGGACCTTGGAGACCCAGCAGAGGACACGGGGTCAAAGGTGGAGCATCTGGCAGGAGAAGTGATGTGACACGACATGGTTCAGGGGCAACAAGAGGATGTAAAATAGATGGGAAGGAAACTCTGGCTTAGTAGGATGCTGTCCCTAATGATCCTGCGACACAAAAGGTGGGCACTGGGTGGGACAGAGGATGGCTGGAGGGTCTTTGGTCTAATATGACCCATCCAGAGCTTGTGATTTCATCCCTTTAACTCCTACAACTCCTCTACTGTGTGCTGTCCAGTGGTGCTGCGAGGACTTGGGCACAGCGAGGTGCCCACCAATATTAACCCCCAAGCAAGACCTCCACCCTATTAAATCCCCTGGGTTTGCTCCCCTCACCCAGCTTCCCAGGCCTGCAAGGAGCTGTGGAGCTTCACCCAAGCCAGTCCCAGCACGGGGCTTCCCCTCCCTCCCACCGCCAAGGAGGAGCAGGGTCCTTACCTCACCTCCTGGCCGATGAGCTCCGTGGGCACTGGCAGAGGGGCAGGACGCAGCAATGGAAACAAAGACAGGGTCAAAAACACAACAGGGATGCCCAGGCCCCTCCCTACCCCCAAGACATCCTCCCTTCCCTGGGGGATCCTCTCCTGCCTGCAGCAGGGTTTCCATCACCTCCTCGGGCACCCCGTTTGGGAAAGAAAGGGTGAATCCACCCTTCATTTACTGCTTGCCAGGGTGCAGTAAATCACAGCCCTGCCTTGAAAAGCCTCGTGCCTGGGCTTAATTTCAAGCACGTCAGTTTGCAGCATCAGGGGCTACCTCTCTCTGAGTACGTGACAACTTTACAGTCAGTGGAGCTATTCTGATATACGTCCATATAAATCAAACACTTTCAAGTGAAGACCAGGTTTTCTCAAGCCTCCTTCTCTATGTTTGCAATGAAAATCTGCTCCTTGGTTACTTTTTTTTGGCTGCTGGTTTGCTTCAATGGCCACATTTACCACTGTAACATCTACAGGCATTATTTTTCTCCTCCTCTTGTCACACCAGACTGATGTGGGAACCCCTGTCCATGCTCAGACACAGAGCAGAGGATGTGCCACTTGGCACAATAGCCACTTGGCTATTGGGCAAACAATAGGTTGGAGTTTTCTTAGGGCTTAGTTCCCACTTGTGAATAAGAGGACATCCCACTGCCTACAACAACATAGAATCATAGAATGTCTGGGCTGGAAGGGACCTCCAAAGCTCTTCTAGTCCAACCCCCCACCATAAGCAGGGACATCTCCAACTAGATCAAGCTACTCAGAGCTTCATCCAGCCTGATCCTGAATGTCTCCAGGGGTGAGGCCTCCACCACCTGTCTGGGCAACCTATTCCAGGGATCTATCACCCTCAGATTGAAGAACTTTTTCCTGACATCTAACCTAAATCTCCCCTTTTCTAGCTTAAAGCCGTTACCCCTCGTGCTGTCACTACAAACCCTTGTGAACAGACTACAAACCCTTGTGAACAGAACATACATCACACCGCTGCTGAAACCTTACATCCAGCCAGGAATCCAAACAATCAGGAGGACTAAAACCCCACTGTACAAGTCTCAATTTGCCCAGGCTAAAAACCACAACACGTTTGCTCAATTTGTTTGAGCTAATTGGGTTTCCTGGGATCCAGCTCCCAGTGGGATAACTCACGAGCTTCAACAAACTGGAGGCAGTGGCAAGTCCCAGGGTGCATGCAATAAATTACCTTTTCACATCAAGAAACCCAGATTCATGTGTGGGGAAGGCAGGGTGTGAGAAAATAAATAGAATCGAGGCACTCTCATTAGTAACCCCAGCGAGCCCCTTTATGTATGTGCAGCAAAGCACTGAAAGCCAAACGTCCCACCTCGATTCTGGCAGCATCTGGGTTTGGTTTTGGTTTTAAAAAAGATGCAGACAGCAAGAAGAGTGGGGGTGAGGACAAAGGAAGGTGGTTCAGGGTTGCTGTGTGGGTGAAGCTGCTGTTGTTAAACTTTTTCAGCCAGCCCCGTTGGTTCCTCGCTTGCAGGCACCTTTGCAACCCAACGAATCCATGGCCACAAAAAGGGACTGAGCTGGAGAAGCTGGTCTGTGACCATCCCCACGTGGCTGTGGGAGCACCTGAGGTGACATCCCCTGCTCTGTATCAGAGCTCCTCACCTTCTCCTTGAGACAAAGCAAAGCCAGACCTGCACGGTTTTTCCAAGTCGGAAAATAAACCACCACCAAATTTTGCATTAACGAGGCATTTGTCCTCACATCCCTGCCAGGGGACTGCCCCTCCAGCTCCTCCAGCACGCACTGCTCCTGCCAGGCTCTCTCAGATGTGCAGCTTCAAAGCCCCTGGCAGAATGTGCATGATGAAAGCCCCGGGAGCTGATCTGAAGCTCCAGCAATTGTGAGTCCCCTAAAGCAAAGCATGCAAAGGGCCTTTTTGGGTTGGTTTTTTGTGTGTTTGGTTTTTTTTTTGTTTTTTTTTAAAATTAATTTCTTCTCCTGAGTGTAGGGGATGAGGGTTAAACACTATGAGGACCTGTAAAGGTTTGTAGCTGGGAGTTTCCCAGGTTTAGAGGCAAATTTCGTTGGGGTTAGACTAGATGCTCTCCAGGGGTTCCCTCCCAACCCCTCCCATTCTGTGATTCACTGCAGGGCAGCTTAAAGAGTTAAACCAGGACCTGAAAAAAAATCAAAGCCTATTTAGAACAAGCAAAGCAGAGGGAGCTGAGGTCTCTACAGCCCCACGCTGCGGGGGGACCGGCGGCTCACCTCTGATAGACTTCGATCGCGTGCGTGCTCTCTTGTCATCATTCTCTAAACTCATCTGGAATGGAAAGAAAAGATAATTGTTGACAGATAACAAGAAAAAATGTTGTTGAAGGCCAGTCTCATGTGTGGTGGTTGCTCAGAGTAAATACCTGGGTGGCAGGGAAAGCTTTCCCACGGTGTTCAAACAGAGGCGTCCTGCTTTGATTTTATTCTTCAACCCACAGGGCCCGAATTTAGCAGCCTTAAATTCATTTTTTAGCAACCTTAAATTCATTTCCACACCCTGGGACACAACGAGGACTCTCTGCTGGTTGGATAAACACCCAGATGTGATGGCCCACGACAGAAAAAGGCTGCACCTGAGATATGCTTAAGAGCAGAATGGATTTCTCTGGATTTACACCACGGAAGCACCGTGAGCACTGAGGTGAGTAGCCAGCACATCACCAGAAATCTCTGAATATGCAACAGAGCTGATGTCATGTTTGGGAAGGACTTTTCAGGCAGGGCCCTAAAGAGCAACATCTCCCCTTTGCTTAAATTTGACACAAAAAGGGTTGCATCTAAATAACCCCTGCAACGTGGACATCAAACAGGAGGGGCTGTGGGGAATACGGGCATGAATAAGTAACATGAGGGACTTCAAAGTGCTTGATATCAATTAAACATCACAACATGCTACAAGGTAGCAGAAGGCTGAAGTGCAGCCACCTCTGGGTGCAGCAAGAGCTCCGTGCCCCAGCATCAGGGGGAGCTTTGGAATCAGGCTGTGCCTGGAGGTGGGACCAGCAGAACCAGGGGACATCCATGGCAGGGCAGAAAGGTACGGCCAGAATAACAGAAATGGAATTCCATGAAAGTTGTCAAGGAAGTTGCTGAAGTGGTCAACAAGCTGGTTTGGCATCTAGCCCTTGGCACAGATGGTCTCTCTGCAGGCAGGGGCATTTGGCAGCAAATGCCAAGGATCAGGGGGTGAGCAGGGAGGTGGAGCGTAGCCTGGTTAGTTGGGGACAGGCTGATTGGGGGTTTGTTGCAGTGGTACTACCTGGGACATTTCCTCATGGCATAATGAGGAGAGAAAAAAGGAGGGGAAAGGACCAGCTCATTGAATCATAGAAGCACAGAATTAAGTTGGAAAAGATCTTTAAGATCAAGTCCAATCATTCCTCCAGCACTGCCAGGTCCCCACTGCCCCGTGTCCCTCACCCCACATCTCCACGGCTTGGAAGCCCCTCCAGGGGTGGGGACTCCACCACTGCCCTGGGCAGCCTGGCACAGCCCTGGGCAACCCTCCAGGGCAAGAAATTGTTCCTCAGGGACAACCTCAACCTCCCCTGGGGCAACTTGAGGCTGTTTCCTCTTGTTCTATCACTTGTTCCTTGGGAGAAGAGACCAACCCCCACCTGGCTACAATTTCCAAGTAGAATTTGACATAATAAAACCAAACTCTGTTTGGAGCATACCCTATAAGTCTCAGTTGGAGAGGAACAGAACCAACTACTGGGCCATCCCAAAATGAGGAGGCTCCACAGCTGATGCTCTGGCACCCCCAAAAGAAGGTGGGGTGGGGGTGGACACAAGAGGCAACTCCCACTGGTCAAGGAGCAGGAAGAGAGCTACTGGGCCATCCCAAAATGAGCAGGCTCCACAGCTGATGCTCTGGCACTTCCAAAAGAAGGTGGGGTGAGGGTGGACACAAGAGGCAGCTCCCACTGGTCAAGGAGCAGGAAGAGACACACATGCAGAGCTTCACGGGCAGTGGGGACAATGCACACGTGGTATGTGCCACCACATCCCCACGTGCACCTTGAAACTCCCTCCTGGTGGCTGCTGCTCACAGTCCCCAGCAGGAGGGACTGGGGGTCCTCACCCATCACCCCTGAAGGATGTACTGCTTGGCTTGGGCCTCTCTTCTCATCCTCCTCCCGAGGTTTTGGGGTGGTGAGGAGGGAGGGAGGCTGTTGGTCAAGCAGGAGGAGGGGGCGGAGGTGCCCAGCAGCTGAAAGCACCTCAAAGGGGATGAACGAAATTTCCCCCAGCACCACCCTCCAGAAACGCAGCATTAACACACCATGATTTATGTGGTTTGTTAGATGGGGAGATTGGAGAGAGGGAAAAATAAATAAAAAGAAAAGAGCAAAAAACAAAACAAAACAAAACCTGGAGCAATTTATGCAGCCTGTCAGCATTCGGCTCGTGGCACCGCGGTGTTGTGCTCCACGTTTATTACAATCTTCCCAATAACACAGCAGACAATTACTATAATTTCTATTTTTAAAGCCTCGGGTCCCTGTGGACCAATGGCTCACGTTTAAAGTGTGGAGAGGAGCAGGTGTCAAAGGGACTTCATTACATTTATGAGCCTTTCACCGTCGGCGTGCGCTGGGCGAGGGAGCTAATGCCACTAATCCCTGGGATTGCTGGGAGCCTGCCTCCAACCAAAATGAATTTCAGAAAGGGCTTTTTTTCTCTCTTTTCTTTTTTCTTTTTTTTTTTTTGTTGACAGTTTTTCCCAGGGAATTGGCACGTGTTGGGCTGGTGCCTTGGCAATATGGGTTTCCTGCAGATCAATGAGTCCGCGTGGCAGAGGAGGGCAGGCTGTGGGAAGGGTAATGGGCACTGCCTGCTCTGGCCCAAAAAGAGGAAGGGCTGGGACTCTGTAGGGACAATGAGGGGAAAACAGCACAACTTGACTTATTTTAAGCCTGCCCTTCAAGGACAGGCAGGTGGGAAGGGTTCAAGCTGCTTGTCTATAACTGGAGAAGATCCCGTTTCATGTCCCATTTGTCTTCAGAAAATTAGGTATCACATCTGAGGGAACATCCAGGCTCCTCAGTCCACCATAGCACCTTCTAAAGAGATTCCTCCCATTGCTTTCATATCTCTTTCAAGCCAGGATCATGGGCAAAAGGAACAGGAGCCACCTAAGGCAAGGACAGACACAGCCTTGCTAAGGACCAAGGGATGGAAAAGCCAAATAGGCTGTTTTGCCTGGCCAGCTGTACAAGGCAGCCTTTAAAACCAACCAATCAAAAACCAATCAACCCCTAAACTAAATTATCAGGTTTTTTTCCTCATAGGGAAGACCCTATTAATTGGTTAAAGAACTCGACGTGGCCCCACCTCTCAGTATTTAAAATGTTTCATTTACAACACTGGAAGGATGGAATGCGCTCTGGTACATCCAAACTCTGCTTTCTACCACACCAGGCTCCTTTTCTCCACTTAAATCAACAGCAGCAGCCTCAAAAAACAACCTTCATTTCCCACCAAAGTGCAGAAACACCAAGAAAAAAAAAATAAAAGATCCATTTCCAGGCTCAGCCCCTGCCCCTCCCAAGCAACTTAAACTAACTGACGTGGCCATCGCTGCACTTCTGGAGCCTCAGTGGTTGTCGGGCTGGGATGCATGAAGGTTACAGGAAGCCACTCTCCTTTATTGTTCTCCTCCTCCTCGTTGAGAAGCCCTCCAGACAGATCATTTTAAGGTGGAATTTCGGGTCACACAGTGCATGTTTGCAGTGTTGGAGACTAACAGGGTATTTTCATTTGTTCTCCCTCTTGCTCGCATAATAGCCAGGCTGAGAAGCCAGCCAGGATTCACTCTTGTTATTTTAACTCTGAATGGAAAACAAAGCAATCTGAAAGGAAAACTGCAAAGAAATTATTGCTCACAAATGCCAGCCTCAGAGCATGTTAGTCCAGCTAGAAAAGAGGTTTCTTCCTCTCCTCCTCACCTATCACTGGATTATCGCTCACATTAAACCAAAGTCAGCATCTAGCTGGTTCCCTAACCCACCACCACAGGGTCATGCGGTGGAAAGGACCCTCTGTTGGGTCTCAGGATTCAGCTCCATGCTCTGCCACTGTCAGGGCAACCTTGAGAACATCCCTTCATCTCTAGCTGCCCTTTTTTCCTATTATCTCCCTCAAGGTGCTTTGATGCAGGGGCTGTTTCTTCCTATGGATTTGCCCCATGCTAAGGAGCCTTCTGATACAAGCACAATCCAAACTATACTGGTAATACCCCGATGCTACAAATCCAAATCAATGAGGCTCAGACAAACTCAGGAGACAGTTTAACCTGAGCACAGTGGGAATTTTAACAGCCTGCTTCTCCAGTCACAGACTTGCTCTGCTGCCAAGGCTACAGCAACACAGCACAGAAGTTTAATTTGATGGAGTACCTACAAGGTTGATGTTTTCTTCTTCTTTCTTATCTTAATACACACTTCTTTTCTGATGGAAGGTGGTAACATAAAACCACTAGAGCCTCCCATGCACTGATGCCCAAGGTGTGGCCCAGCTTCGACAGCTCTATGCAAATACACCATTAAGGGCCATGCCGAAATTCCCCGCGGTCAGCAG
>NW_008627520.1:18673-34697 GCF_000691845.1 Merops nubicus
AGGAATATTTATTTGACGCTGAAAGCCGCAGAGCTTCCATCAGTGCTTATTTGTGGACGCAGCCAAATGCCACTTGCAAGAAGCTTTAGAGGGACAGAGCCTCTATTTTTAATTAAAAAAAATAAAAAACCAACAAACCATTAAATTTGCCTAGCAGTGGATAAAGCAGGAGGAGGAAGATGCCAGAAGGAATGATGGTTTTCCTACAGAATTGTTGAAAAGTGGTTTTCTACCAGTTCCTTCCCCTCTTCCAGGTCCCCTTCTTTATTCCCTCAAGGAGAAAGGCAGCACTGACCATCCTAACGAGGTAGGACCCCACTACACCTCATTCTACCCTGTCCATGCAGACTCAGAAGATGGTCCAGCTCCTGCAACCTCATTTCAGGGCTGGGTTGAAAGCCAGGATGAGAGAAGGGAAGGGAGAAGGATGCTGCGTGGGAAACCTCCACCAGCACCAACCTTCTCCCACCAAATTCCTTCAAACTCTCACTGTGGAAGATGAATTTGCTGGCTAATTTTGTCCTGTTGTCCTCTGCTCTTTTCCTACCCGAGGACCACTTCATCAGCATGAGCCAACGAAGGGAGCAAACCCCAAGGTCCAGCTGAGTGTAGACTATGGGGCAAATCACAGCCAGGCACCAGACCTGCCCCTCAGCACCCACCAGCTGGTGAGGTTGGGTTTGGATGGCCTGGCCTGGTTCCTCCTCCCTGTGCCTCTATTTTATTTGGGGTGGGTCTTGGGTGTGTTTCTCTACCCCATGAGGAGTCCTCTCTTGGCTGCTACAGGCTGAATATGGGTAGAGAGACCTGGAGCTGGGTCTCCAAATCTCTCCCACTTGCTCTATGCAAAGTCTTACAACATCATCAGTCATTGAAGCAAATAGAGAGGCCTTTGTCCTGCTGGCCCTCCTCTAGCTGTTGAGTAAGGGGTGATAGAGGAAAAAAATTCCCTTGATCAAGAGTCTACTTTCAAAAAAAGGCTCAATAGTAGCTCCCAGCTGCTATTTTATAACCACACTCTGAGGTTGGGGTTGGTTTTATCCCTCCCACTTCTTCCTTTAGGGTTTTCCTTGCTGCTTGATTTAAATCCTCCTGACATTCCACCTATTGTGAGTCCTGTCCTCAGCTGAATAAACTACTGGCTGCCTTTTGCTCTCTGACTGCTTCCAGGAAAGGACACCCTGCGTGGTGTTCACAGGCTCGGAGTCGGGGGGGGGGATTTTGCCACGACATTTTCAGATGCAAAAAAAATCACAGCTTGCACCCACCTCAAATTAAAAATCACAGCTGTGTCACAAACACCCTCCTGAAGCCCTGCTGTCAGTCTGCATTTGCAGAAAAGCTCCAACCCCCAGCCAACAAACCAAACCCCTCTCTGATGCTGCCAACGAAACGCTCACAGAGCGCGACCGCTCAGCAGCGATCGCGGGGACGTCCCCCACAAAAGGAAACAGACCAGAAAAGATGCTCCAGAGCACCACGCTGGAGACAGCCTGGCTGTAGCGTGGGCCTCTGCAGCGCTGACTGGGGTGATCTCCTAGGCAGTGGTTTGAGTTGACACACGCTTTCCTGGTGAGCGAAAGCACCGTTACGCGCAATCCAAACGGGATTTCATGCACCTCAGTAGCTCCGTGCATGCAAACAGCTCTTAGAAGAGGAAGGGTAAAGGAGGAGAAAAAAACCCCAACAGCCAAATATTGCCGTTCTTCAACCTCATTGTTTTCAAGCTTGGTAATAAGCTGCTTTTTTTCCAGGAGATTATCCTCAAGTGGCACAACACGAGGCGATCGCTGAAGTGAGCTACGTGAGTGTCTCCGAGGAGAAGTGCAGCAGCCGGGGCTCGGGGCAGAGCATCCCCATCAAAAGCAGCTCTGCCCCTCCAAACAGCAGCCAGCCTTCAGCAACAGCCTGTTCACCACTCAGCAGTACCCCCAGCTAGCTCACCACGAGAGAATATAAAAGATTTGGGAGAGAAAGGTTCATTTCTCCATCAATCGCCGTGGTCCAGGAGCATCCATAGAATTACAGAAACGTTTAGGTTGGAAAAGACCTTTAAGATCATCAAGTCCAATCCTTAACCTAACTCTTCCAAGTCCAGCACTAAACCACATCCCTCAGCACCACATCTACATGACTCTTAGACACGCAGATGGTCTCAGCTGGCTCCGTGCTGAGAGCACCTCTCCCCAGAGCTCCTCAGAGATCTCATTTCAGACCTGTCATGGGAAATTTTATCCTGCGCCTGGAATCCTTTAGAGGCAGAAATAAATAAGTAAACGTGCCCCACATCCCATTGTCCTTCACCGCTGCACATCCCATAACTGCCACGGAGAACTGCATTTAAATGCAATCTGTACTTGTGAGCACACGTGCAAATGCAAATGTGCACAGAAGGTTAGAGAAGGACCCAGACCTCTCTCCCCCCGTGAGGGGAGACATCCGCACAGACACACAATATCCAGGCCTAAAACTATCCAAAGTTCTACCTGGATTTTAGGAAAAGAGATCAGTTCAGCAGCATTTGTTTTGCCTAAACAGATTTAAAGCAATGCATGGGGAAAACTGCTCCTAGGAAGCCAGCGACAGCCTTAGCAAAGCCAACCTGCTCCTTCCTCCTGCCATTCAAGTTCAATTTGGGTTTTACAACAAAGCACCAGAATTCAGCTGTTGCTCACTCGTGCACCTCAAGCCAACAGGCTCCGTTTTGCCTCCCAAGATGGGCAGGATAAGGCCCTTGCATGCTCTCAACATCCCACAATGTGACTCTTTGTGGACCTAGCTTTGCAGGACCAGCACCACCACCTCCAAAAGCTCCTAAAATCCTGCTCCTGCATCACACGCCCCCTCCCCTCCTCCTCCTCCTCTTGCCCCCAGAGCAATCACTGTTAAAGCACAGATAAGCAGAGCTGAGGGTTGCAAGAAGAGGTTAATATCAGCAATGTTCTTGGCAGGGGCAGAGCACTAGATGAGCTCCAGGTAGCAGGAATATTACCTTTTGTAATCATCACTTTATTAACATACAACAATCTTATTAAATCCCATCTAAGTGCTTATTTGGCAGGTTCAATAGAAAAGCCTTAATTGAGCTCATTTTAAATATAGCAACAACTGCTTACTCTGCTTTCTAAGAAGGTGTGAGCTTTCCTGGTGGCACCTGCAGCTGACAGCTTGTTAGTGAAGAAGGATGGGTTTTAAAGGGTGGATTTTTGCTGGTTTGGGCTTTTCCCAGGGCTTGGTTTATTTGAGGATACAGGAAGAGCTGGTAACATCAGTCCCCCAGGAAAGGCTTCCTCTGCCACCCAGGTGGGTCCAACCACCCATCTGAGATGCTGCCTCGCTACCAAGAGGCCCAAATGAGACAGGAAGCGCCATTTGTGTAACGAGCTGCCCGGTTCTTTGCTTAATGAAAGCTTCTGAGTCTGCCGGCAGCGAGCGTGCCAGGAGGGCTGAGAGCCTTGGCTGGACCTCTTTCAGCAGCCACAGCTGCAGCAGTAAATGGGCAGCTCTGTCGAGCCCCCCGGAGCTGCCCAGGGTGCCCGGGAGGGGGGATGAATGGCTCGCTTGTCTCCTCTGAAGGCACCACGGCTTCACCTGGTGCACGAGGGGCTTCTTCCGACCAGCCGGCGCCTCAGAGAAAGGGCCTATTTTAACTGGGACTGACCTGAATACCCATCCCTTGAAGGATGGGACTGGGGAGGAAGGCGAGGATTTAAATATCTGGATTCAAAGCCAAACCTTGACAGCTGGAAGCCCTCCCTGCTCGGATTCACCACGCAGGAGAGTTTGGCTGTAGCGAGGAGACAGAGACTCCCAAGTCCTGCCCATCCTTTTGGGTACCGGAAAGGCTTCATCCCCCCAGGACCACCTGGTGGTCCCTAAGGGTTGGAGCAGCACGTGGCCTCCATCCTGTGGCCAACGCATGGGGTGGGAGGTCACTGTACTGAAGAAGCCCACGCTTGTGGAGGACCCAGGGTCTTCTCCTCACCTTGATGCGTGTGCCGTGCAGGCTGGCGGCTCCCTTGCAGCTGCTGATCTTCTCTCCGCAGGTCCACCTCTGATTCAGCAGCTCACCCCGAAACTCATTTTCTGGGGAGGGGAAGAGGAACAGGGGGTCAGGACACGGAGTCAGCCCAGCACCCCGTCAGCAGCATCAACCAGAGGCAAAAAATGCAATATCTGTGCCCTGCCTGCGTGCTTTAGCAGCCATACAAACCTGCCAGAGGGTCTCCGTGTCCCAAGTAGGACCCCAGGGAACTATACCAAAGCCAAGAACCCCATCTGTGAAGGATTTAACCCTCAGCCTACCCCAAACACAACAATACTGCTCAGTTTGGTCCTCGGTTGGTCACTGGTGGGCTGGGCAAAGCAGCTGCCAGCACTGGCTGAGGAGCCTCATGGTGCCCACAGCAGCTGGCAAAGGGCTTCTCCCTTACACCTTCTTTTGAACTTTTGATCTTTCACAGTGTTTGCACATCTATAACAGTGGGTGGGACCCGTTAGCTGGGCACGTCTGAGAGCCAGGGTGGGATCCCCACGCAGGTTTCCATCACAGCTCTCCATGACAGGCAGCATTTTGGGAGGAGGTCATTATGGTGATAAACAGTGAAGGTGCAAAACGTGAGTCTTCAAGTTCAAACTCCCAGATACTGAGCTGCTTTGAGAGTATAGCAGAGGAGCCTCCACCTGAAGAGAAGGATTCTGGGAAATACACATTTTACAAGCAGATTCTTGGCACTTTCCCTTCCTCTAGTACAACACCAAAGTTCTCCAAGGGGCCAGCACCAGCCCTGCCACACACGGGTGGATGCAGCAGCTGGGCCAGCGTGGAGAAGCTGCTGTTGTTTCTTCTCCCAAACAGGCTCCCACACTTCCTTGACCTGATGTTTCTATCCTTGGGGTGATCTCTGAGGCAGGGAGAAGGCTACATGCTAAAGGCAACCTGTGGAAGGTAGGTGTTCCCAGCAGTGGATAACCTGCTGAGTGTGTAGAACTTCACTAACAGCTTTGGATGTGCTCTGCCACAAAGCAGCTTTTAGGAGAACACAGAGAAAATAGATGAGGAATTTATTCCCCCCCTGCCTGTGCCTGCTCTTGATCAACAGGATGTTACAGAATGACCAGTATGTCCCACAGTACTCTTGCAAAAAACGATTACTTTGAAAGACTGGGATAATTTGATCCCATGGTGATGTGCAATCCAACTTAGTGCCTAAGATAGATGACTGTGAAAGTCACCTTCATGTCTTTGCCCGAAAGCAGAGCTGTTCTGAAGCCAGCAGGGCAGCTGGCAGGATCTTCCTGGGTTCCACAGGAGAAACATCTATGTTGGAAACTCCACAGCAAACCTTGTCTGAAGCACTAGAGTCCAGCCTGGACCCACAGGAAAGACATAGGGCTTGGGAACAAAATCCAGGAGTTGTTGGAACATTATTCTGCTCTGAGGAAAGGAAAAGGGGGGTAAAAAAACACCAAATAAATAGAATAAAGATGTTTCTGTAGCACACCCTAGGACAGTAGAGCCTGCCTGCTTAACTGTGGCATCTCCCTGAGCATCCATTCTCAAGCAGCATGTTTTAGAGCTGGGATGTAGCAGGGGCAAGAGCAAAGAGTGACCTGAACTGTAGGAACAATGGACCCTGGATGTAAGATAACCCTAAAGATAACTCAGAAGATTTTTGAAAGGTTGAAAGGTCATGAGATTCAACCCCGAGGAGGAAGAAGTAGCAAACCACACATAGACACTTAATCTTTGGTCCCATTCTGTTCATGTGTGCCTAAATCACAGGCTAAGGGTGAGCTCTGGAAGCTGTTACAGTGAATCTGGCCCAAGATGCCAACTTGTCCTTGCCATGGGCCCCATCCCACCACCCCACATCTTCACCCCTGCGAGCAGGAGGAGGGGAAGGGGCTGCGTGCTGGGGTGAGGAGCCTCGCCCAGGCTGAAGGTGTTTTGGCCACACCAGCTCAGCACCTTCCTGCCCTCTCCTGTCCCTCTGCCCAGCACAGTTTCAGATGGCCAAGGCAGCTCCATCAACAGAGAATCAGATTTCCTCTGCTCTGTGCTGCTTCAACGCATCTGGTCTCCAGAGAGGATCAGCTTGCACTGCTGGCTCTGCCCTTTCCACCTCCCCTCTGGACTCTGGCTTCAGCAGAAATGCAGCTCACTGGTCATGTGAAGGACACTTTTTTTAACCCCTACCTGGACCCCCCAAGAGGGCATGCAGAATATTGGCCTAAGTGCAAGCTGTTGCCTGTAAGAAGGAGATTCAGGAGGCAACAGCACGTTCTGGGGTCCCCTCCTGGCACAGAGCTGGGACAGCCAAAGCTCACAGCCAGGAGCACTTGCATCCCCTGTGAAAAATAACCTAGGTGCTGAGCTGCTCCAAGAGATCACTCCCTGCCTGACCTTCACCTCCCAAAGGAAATCACCAGCTTTCTCCCACCCCCTCCATCCTCAGTACCCACCACCCAAGTCAGGGCTGGGTCACACACTGGGGTCCCTCAGACAGGCTGCTTTCCCCCAGTCAAAACATTGGTGATCATCCACCACCAAAACATCAGCATGCCCTCATCCAGGAGGTTCTTTCCCAAACCTTGACTCTATTTCTCACCGTTTCTCCTTCAGAAATAGCTACAGAGAAAGGTCAGCTCTGGACCAAGTGTTGAGAGTTGTACAGAATCCTGGCACAAAAGAGCCCATTGAGTGAAACCTTTAGGTCACCCTCATCAGCTCCAAATGAGATCTGGAAACCCAGGAGGGAGACCACACCATTGAGAGTGTTAATCAGACTTGGGTGTGTTCTACTTTGCCTTTCCAAAGAGAGAAGGAAGCATTGATTAACCAGAAAAAAAAAAAATTAAACCTTTCAAAGACCAGCAGAAAGGTGCCCCCAAAATAAACCCAACAAACCTCGTAGCAAGTTTGGGAGTATAGAAGATGAACAGACAATGAGGCAGGAGGCTGCAGGAGGGGGCTGGCAGCTCCCACACATGGCCTTCTGGTGCCAGGGGAGCCCTGAGCCCAGGCAGCAGCTCTGTCCTGTCTCTAAATCTCCACAGAGGTTACATCTGCTAGAGCAAAGTGATGAAGTGAGAGACACGTTCCTTGGAGAGAAGATGGGGGTGAAGGCTTTGTCTCCTCAGAAGATGCATCACTGCATATTGAAACTGAAAGGCTAGAAGAAAAACAGATCAGTCTTCATTTGCTCCCCCCAGGTGTGAGGACAAGGAAGAGAGTAAGATTTCTCCTCATCTTCTTCAGGCCCATTTTTCATGGGAAAGATGAACCTTGTGCTAACAAGGCAGCGAAGTGCTGAGAAGAGGCTGGGTCCTTCAGTGTCCCACCAGCCAACGGGGGCTCCCTCCTCACAGCAGAGACAGCAGCAGGGATCAGAGGGTGCCCTTTGCACCCCATCTTCCACAGGAATTCAAATTAAAAATGCCGAATATTTTACACCTTCTCTAACCTTCAGAAGCCACTCGTGGGTTCCTCCACCCCCTGCACTCTTGCTGACTGCCACCCCTGCACTCTGCAGCCCCTCGCCCACACATGCTGCCCTCTGTGGCCACCAGCCCCTGCCTGGAGAACACCCAAAACTGAATTGGCTTCCCTGCGTGGCTGCAAACCCCAGCAGTGCAACGAGGGCTCCTCTCCCAGCAGCCAACGTGAGTCTTGCCTTTGATTTGAGCCTCAGCCCGTGGCTGCAGCTCTGAATCCCCCAGACCCAGCACAGCCTGAAGCACAACTCATGGCCCATTTCTCCTGCCCAACCCTCGCCAAAAAAACAACTATTCTGAGCCCATCCCCAGTGTGAGCTCCAGCAATTCAGCTTTCACACACGCAGGAACTCAGCAGCTATACATCAGGATGCTTTTTTTTTCCCCCCAATATTAAAACCTCTGCAGGCATCAAAACCCACCAGAAAAGTAGAGCCCAACTACTTCATCAATTCCCCATTCTTCTGGTGCCAGGCGTGTTGGTTTAACCCCCTCTCAGGGCACAGAAATATTGTCTCTTGGATGCAATTATCGCCGTTTACTGTGGCACAGCTTCATTCAGTGCTGCAAATTTAACTTCCCAAACATGCATTTAATTTAAGATCTGATACCGGATGTTAATTGTATATGGCGCAGTAAACGACTGATCATTAAAACATAATAATTGAGGTTTAACAGCTGTGTAATAGATATTACATCTCGTACTGATCAGCAAATATGATTTAATAATCAGCTAGGGTGGGATGTATGGATGGGAGATGTAGCACAGCCAGCTAGGCTGAGGGTGGTCCTCGCTCCTTTGCTGACCTAAAGATGCTTTTCCTTCATGGGTTTGGAAAGGAGCTTGGTAACCACAGAATCCCAGCAGGGTGGGGTTGGAAGGGACCTCTGGGGATCATCTCATCCAACCCCCCTGCTCCAGCAGCTCACCCACAGCAGGGTGCCCAGGGTCACAGCCAGGAGGGTTTGGGATCTCTCCAGAGCAGGAGACTCCACAGCCTCTCTGGGCAGCTGCTCCAGGCTCTGCACCCTCACAGCAAAGAAATTTCTCCTCCTGCTCAGGTGGCACCTCCTGGGTTCCAGTTGGTGCCCGTTGCCCCTTGTCCTGTCACTGGGCACCTCTGACAAGTCTGGCCCCAGCCTCTCGCACCCCACCCTTTAGCTCTTGCTCAGTATTGATCAGATGCCCTCCAAGTCTTCTCTTCTCCAGGCTGAACAGCCCCAGGACTCAGCCTTTCCTGGGCACAGAGATGCTGCAGCTCCCTCAGCATCTTTGTAGCCTCTGCTGGACTCTCGCCAATGGTTCTTTGTCTCTCCTGAACTGGGGAGCCCAGAACTGAGCAGATGTTGAGCTTTGATGCTCTCACCTGGGGATCTTACCTGGACCCAACAGAGACCCAACAACTCACCCTCCCAGCAAGTTGAATTTTTGACCCCACGGCCCCAACAAAGACTCAGAGCTGCCCCATCCCCTGTGCTACCAAACACATGCTGCCACATCAAAGGTTATGGAATCTGGGATGCTTGCTCTCATCTTTTTTTTCCCCCTTCCCTAAAGGACAGGAAGGGTTTGATTTCAGCAGGATCACCCCTTTCTAGTGCTGTCACTGCCCAGTGGACACTTGCAGCACACTGTGTGTTGCTGACCCACTGAGCATCCAGCTCAACACCAGCACAGCTCAGAGGGGTTCACTGCCAACACCCAAGGACAACCCTGCTCAGACCCAGGGGTCTGAGGGTCCTCAGTCTGCAGAGGAGAGGATGGGAGCACCAAGGCTTCCCACACAAAGGGGAAGAGGACAGGTCATTGCTAGCATGATGCCACTCTTTCTCCACCTCCAGCCACAAGAACCTGCCTCTCTCCTTCTGCAGCACCCAGGGGCCAGCCAGCAGCCCAAGGGAGCATCCCCCTCCTCGGCTCCCTCCTCCAGCACTGCCTGAAGCACAGGTGACTCACATCCTCCTTCCCAGCCCCATGTCACCTCATCTTCTGGCTCATCTTTCGATGTCATCAGCTGCCACCTCTGCCCAGGCAGCCGAGTCAGCCCCTGTGTCAGCCCCAGCCACCTCAGCCATGCCAGCTCATACTTCACCCTCTGATACCTGGCACCTCGGGGTGCTTTGGAAGTCTCTTTGTTAGGTCCTTGATGGGAAAAGTGAATCATCCCTTTCTCACAGCCCTGAGACAGGTCATGGAGCAACTGGCTTAAGCAAAACAAGATTCAGGTTTCCCAAACACGAGGACATCATGTGATAGGAAGAGAAGAAGCACTAAAACGTTCTCCTTGGAGAGGAGGAGAAGCTCTCAGCAGTGAATAAAAGATCCATCAAGACCCACCATCACTTTGCCACGGGGCCCAGCATCCCCAGGCTGTCCTTCACCCAGGGCCCTCTCTCCATGCACACCAAGCAGCCACGAGGAGCTCTAGGGAAGGACCAACCCTTCACCCCGTTCCCCTGCACCATCCAAAGCCCTCAGCACACCTATGATGCAAAGGAAGCAAATGAGGGTACAGCCTCTCCTCCTCAAGAGCAATATTCATGCTCCAGTGTTCACGGCCAATTAATAAGAGTTTTTATTAGAGTCTTTTTTCTTTTCCTACAAAGTGGCAGAAGAACGCTACGGGGAGCTGCAGAAGGTAGAAAAGAAGGTGGCTTTCACCTTCCACCCTTGTATCACTGCTGTACTCTTCAAGAGAGGAAGAAATGCTCCTGCCCACGGTAGCACTGCTGTCTGTGCGTGGTTCTGAAGTATATTGAGCAAAAAAAGACCCTTTGGGGCTTGCAAGGGCCAAGACAACCTAAACATCAGGAAAAAAGTCTTTAATGTGACAGAGCCCTGGAGCAGCTGCCCAGAGAGGCTGTGGAGTCTCCTGCTCTGGAGAGATTCCAAACCTGCCAGGATGTGGCCCTGGGCACCCTGCTGTGGGTGAGCTGCTGGAGCAGGGGGGATGGAGGAGATGATCTCCAGAGGTCCCTTCCAACCCCACCATGCTGGGATTCTGTGGCAACAGCAGGGCCTAGAAAATCTCTCAGACAGTGCTGACCTCCTCCAAAATCAGAGCAAGACCTGAGCCATGGGCATCTCTGCCTGTTGCCTTCACCCTGCCAGCCAACAAGAGTTGCCCAAATCATGAGTTTTCCTCCTGCAACAGCAGGAACTTCATAGGAACCTACTGATTCATTCCTCTCCAAACCTACCTGACCCTGAACAAAAAAAGAAAATCATTTCTTTAAAATAACCAAGTTATCATGAGTTTATCAGGAGTGCCAGCATCCCCTTCTCTGCCAGGCTCATCCACACCCCAGCCAGGTCTTGCCACCAGCTCCACCTCCAGCCTTTTGTGCACATGGAGGGAGCCCTGCTCAGCAGTGCTCAGGGCGTGTGTGCAGACAGGCGTGGGACACAGGAGAGATCTCCTGGACACGGGCTGCTGCTGCTGCTTTCTTCTTGTACGTTTCCCTCATTATTTCACCCTCATTTGGCTTTCCTGGTACCTTCTCTATTCAAGAAAAGCCAAATGCAAACCCGCGTCCCTTCATCTCCGACACGGCAGCTCACTGCTGAGAAAATAATATAGATGTAACTTCCAGCATCACACACTTTCTTTTCCATTTATATGCAAATGCTGACCTTTCACCCAAGCTGTCTCAAAGAAGTATTCCCTTAAAAATGCAAATAGCACGTTGCAAGCGGTTCCTCTGGCTGAGCCTTTCTTATATTATTATTATTATTATTTCTTTTAACCTCCCCAGCACTGTAAAACACAACTGCTCAACTGCACCCGGGTCATAATTACTTTTCACTCTGAATCCAAACCCTCCACGGAGCCCACGTGTGGAAACACCAGCAGGAGGATTCAGGGCAGATGGATTTTTTGAGGTGGTTTTGGATCAGCCTTGTCTCGGGTCAGTGGGAAGGAAGCGGCTCCGAGACACATTGCTGCTGAAAGGAACCACCCAACGTCTTGGGATGAGGTTACAAGAGCATCTTCTGTCCTGTAACACCCTTCCCATGGTGCTGCTGATGCTGAGGAGGTCTCGAGAAGGAGAAAAACCCCTGAATAAGCTGAGGAGGTTTGTATGAGGTGAGCACAGTGGGTACAAGGAGCATGTCCACTGGCACGTGGATGTCCTTCCCCATCTGAGGTGGGCTGGGAAGACCTTCAGGGTTGTGTGTGCGTGTGCACAGTGTGTCTGTCCTGTACAAAGGGGCTCTGGGGCAGCGTTAGGACTCCTGGGGCTGAAGATGGACAGTGGGAAGGGTGGTTGAGCAAGAGGCCGGTGGAGAAGCAGCCACAATGAGATGATGAATGCAGAGGAACAAACCAGATGGGGAAATTTCAGCTCTGAGACCTCCCCTAGTTCACCTCTCCTACTCCCAGCTGTTGAGAGAAGGGTTAACCTCCAAGGAGAGCAGTGTGGTGATGCTTCCACCTACGCTGTGGCAGCAGTCCCAGCACCAGCAGCAAACATTTACACAGTGTGTAGAGAAAGAGTAAAAGAAACAAGCAAGATATGATCTGATCTTCCCTCTGTCACTTTAGTCACCTACAGATTTAGCTGCCAATGACTCTTTAGTTCATTCTGGGCTTCAAACCTTCAGAGATGCTCCAGTATGGACTGTCATGGCTTGAGTGAATCTGAAGCTGCTCCAGGACCTTACTCAGAGCCCCACAAGTTCTAAACCATAAAAGCTGCAAACCCCCCACCTTGCTGGGCACACCAACTTGTCTGAGGGACACAAACCCTGTTGCCCCAGCACGGGGCTGGGGGCCACCACCCTCTTGAGCCAAGGATGTTGATTTCCCAGAGGGAGCTCATTACCCCGTGTGACTCCAGGTCAGGCAGAGGAAGGAGAAGCTGCCTGGAAGAGCTGAGGAAGAGGCTGGCAGCGCCTCTGACGCAAAGTTAGATGACTAAGTGGGCTCCTTCCCAGCTGCCAGCTCGTTTTGATGACATTCAGCCTTTCCTCTCCACTGCCACAGAAGAAGTCGACGCGTAAGCGCGTGTCACACGGAGTCAGAAGCAATAAGGCGTAAAAGGAGGTGAGATCATCGTGCAGCAACAGCTCCCCTGGGGTCAGAGGCATTGCCAGCACTCAGCCCCCCACCAGCACCCCCCTCCTGGCACGGGCTGGGTGCTCATCTCCCCCTAGGGGCTCCCGGGCCAGGGGCACAGGGATGCTGCCCGCCGTGGAACGAGGCAATGGGGCTGCCCCTTCCAAGGGCTTTGGGAAATAAGAGCCAGCACAGCTCTGCCAGCCCTAATGCTGCAGCTCCCCCTGGGATTATTGCTGCTCAGTCAGGGGGCTGCTGGGCACCAAGAGCTTGAAAAGAAGAATTGTCAAAGATGTTGAGTTTACAGCCCTGCTGGCACCTCTCTTAGGTGCTCCCCTGGACCCCGTGTAAGTGAAGTTAAATTGAGGTTGGAGGCACCCCCAGTTTAACTTCCTACGGCAGCCTGAGCTCGCCTCTGTTGTGGGGACAATGAGAAGGGATGGGGCAGCACCTGGGTGCCCCACACTGCTCAGCCAGCAGCTTTCAGCCCCACTTCCAGCCGCTGGCAGGGGCTGAGCCCACTGCACCAGCTCTGTTTTGTCTCCACAGCAAGTCAGGAGCAGGGAAAGCCCCAAGACCCCAGCACTGAGCTCCCTTCAGCCAAGGATCACCTCGTACACTGGAGCAACCTGGTCTAGTTGAGACCTTGAGCAACCTGGTCTAGCTGAGAGGCATCCAGGGACATTGGATTGGGTGATCTCTAGGCTCCCTGCCACCCTAACCCATTCTATGATGCTTCTATGACCCTGTCCCATAAATGGGAAGTTCCTCTCCCCTCCAAATCCAATCCTCCCCTTTCCAACGGGGTGTCCTTGCTCTCCTCAGCTCTCCCTGCTTGGTAGGGAAGCAGCCAACCTGCCAGAGCCACTTTCCCAGCAGGGCAGCAACCGACCTCCCCGGGAGCCAGGAAAGCTGCTCTGTGGTGGGAGGGCGCCCAAAATTCCTGGGAGATGCAGGAGACAAGCTGACAACTCCACTCTCCTCCGAGACCCCGCAGGCAAAGTTAACTGTTTAGGCTGTCATTTTTTTTTAAAGCAACAACATTGCTCCCAGGCACTTTCTTTGACTTCTTTTTTATTTTATTTTATTAAATAAAAACCCAGAGCAGCTCTCTCCAGAAGGCTATTAATCCTCTCCTGTCACTTGTGCTCTTGGAGAGAGCGTTTCTCTGGGCGAAAGCAGCGAGTTGCTCACTGACTAATTATATCAAAACATTGAGGGCAACAAACCAACCTTTAACTCCACTTGCCAGAAGCTCACTAGATGCAAAACTTCCAAATCATGGAGGAGAAACGTGTACAACAGGAGAATCTGGGGCTTCAGCCACGCTCGTGGCCACATCAGCTTTCAGAGGCATGAACTTTCTCCTTCCTCTCTGCAGAGCCACTCAAGTTAGGCTAACTTTGCCCAAGATAACTTTACCCAGAATATCTCCTGCCCAAGGCTTTTTATTTCTTGCAAATCAAGGTTTTCTGTCTTTACCAAGGAAGTGAATACTTTATTTCCTCTCATTCCTGCACTGGGGTTTCAGATATGGAGCAAGGATTAGACACGTGTCACCCAGGAAGGCTCCTGCTTAGTCTTCAAGCCCCATGACAAGACAGTTTTCAGAAGCTCTTGGCTGAAATGAGGCAACTTTTCTCAAAGCCCATCTGACACCTTCATTCACCCCAGCAGCAGCCTCCTCTGGGGACGCAGCTTCACAGATCAACCCCATCCCTGCTCCAAAACTTTCCCCAGACATTCAGCCAACTCTAGGCTTTGACTTCTCTTCCCCATCACCCCACCTTGCCAGTGGGAAAAGCCAGTGCCAAAAGGCAAAAGCCCAGTTCTGTATTTAGGTGCTAAACTTGATGTTCTTCCACAAGGGTTTGGATGTCCAAGAGCAGAAATAGGTCCCTCAAACCCAAGCTTTGGCCCCCAAACCCATGGCTGCCAGAAATGCGTCACCTTCCACCCCCAGAGCTGCCTCTCTTGGGCTGGAGAGCACCAGGGGAAGACTCTGAAATGTGGCTTAACCAAAAGCAGCTGCTGGGGAGGTTTCTCCACACTATGTGGGTGTTTCTACACACAGGTAATTGGGTACTCATCACACAACTTAACAAGCTGCACTCAGGGACCCTGCCAAGCACAAGCCAGAATTATTCAGCATCAAATTGTTGGTTTCGAGGGATCCATTCAAAAAAAAAAAGAGAAATTCAAAAGTGCTCAGAGTGTCACCTGGAGGTTTTGCCAGCAATACCTTGTGTTTTGAAACACCATCTGCATAAAAGCTCCCCCAGAGCCATCTCTTGTACCTTATAATAACATTCACCAGGGGTTCCTCCTAATGCAAGGTTTGAATCCGTCGCTGCTGAAGGCTCCTGGGGAGCAACTCGAGCTGCTGCTCAGAGGCAAGGACAGACCTCAGCAACTGCACCCAGGAGAGGCAAGAGGCTTCCCCAAAACCAGGCACAGACCTGGCTGGGTGATGCCACGTGCTTGCCAAGGGGATCCAGGAGAAGGAACGAAGCAAACCGAGTCCCTGCTGCAGTTTGTGTTTAATTAGAGGCAAAGCAGCTTACGCAGCACTTTGGGCAGCATATTGTCTTACAGCATATTGGATATTTGTATCTTAACAGCTCGACATCGATTTCTTTTATGTAAAGGAAGAGGAGGGGGGTAGAGAACAGCGTGCCCTAAGTTGTGTGAGCTCTAGAGAGACACCCGCACGCCTTGGACTAATGTTTGGAGTAATCAAAGGCGTGAACTCATGTATTATGGATGGGAACGAGAGTTTGCAGCCTCCTGCAAAAAGGAATCTCCAGCCTTTGGTATTTTGTTCGCAGGCTGGCACCATATGGCTCTCCCCTGCTGATATTCTTTCACACCAGAACTTTATGTTCAGATGCTTTAGTTAATATTTTACCCAGCGAGCATAAACAAGATGCAAAGATTGCAGGCGGCAGCAACCTTCTCCTAAGCCATATACCCATGGTAATAGTGGGGGCTTCTTGCAGCAACTACATTACCCAGCACATTTTTCTGGGGTTTTTGCCCTTCATTTTAACTGCCTCAGCATCAAGCAAAACACAAGCAGCAAACCCAACAAGGGCATTTTCACTCCCTACTTTGTTCTCTGCCTGGTCCGAGGTAGCAGAGGAGCTGCACCCACAAGTTGTGTTTCTGCACAACTTCAGGCTGAATCTCTGCTTGATTTTCATTTTGGACTAGATTTTATCTCAGGAAGGTAGAGCTGCCTCTTCTCTGCTCCTGAAGCAGGGATGGAGCACCAGGCAAAGCTCCTGGGAAGCCTCACCCAAGCTCTGGCAGCCTAAACTGGCCAAGATACAGAGCATCCAACTCGAGGGGCTTTACAAGTTGCTTTTCCCCCTACTCCACCCCAAATTAGACCCAGAATCACTTTGGAAAACTGCAGCTTGGAGATTTGGCTCTAAATATTACATTTAAACTCCCTCCACCCCCCC
>NW_008627521.1:0-71502 GCF_000691845.1 Merops nubicus
ACAGTATCTTATTATAATATATAATAGTATGTTATTATATTACATAATATACTACATATTATGCTACTATATAATATAATGTATTGGATATTATTATTAAACATAACATATACTATACAATATATTACATAACATAATATATATTATAAAATAAATTAATACAATGTACTACTATAATATAGTAGTATAAATTTAAAAATTTGAGATTTATTCTTTTCCAGGTTACACACTATTAAAAAAAAATAATATTTTCATGTGTACACTTTTAAAAATCAAACTGAATAATTCTTTTCGATAAATAATGTCTTATATCAAAGACCAAAGGAGTATTTCAGGGGACTTTTTAAAAGATAACTTTACATTTGCCCCATTTCCTTATTTTCCTCTTTCTAAGGCAAGATGACAAAAAGCAGAGCAATGTCATCAATGGAGGGAAAAAAGAAAAAAAAGAGAAATAGGAATTTCTCTGTTAAAAAAAAAATAATTTAAAAATCCAGTTTATTTTTACTTTTAATACTCACACAATGGAGCAAAGACACCCTGCTGAAATACACTTTGATACATTTTCCTTACAAATTTATTCATTCTTGTTTCATTTGATCTACAATAGCAGTAATCTGACCTGTAAGTACTTTTGCTCATTGTGAATGGAAAACACAGCACCAACCATTACTGGTTATTTAGGGGAAAACTAGCATTTTGTAACCGTTTCCAACAGATTGATCTTCTTTCCCCTTTGATTTAGAAGGAAAATTTGCTTCTGTTCTGCAGGAAGTAGCAGAAAAACTGCTTGGGTTAGCCTAGTAAAAAATGCAAAGAACTACTTGTGTCTTTCTCTTTATGCATCTCTTTATTTAAGAATTTTTTTGTGAAGAATCCTGCATTGGGGGCAGTGGTAAACAGTAAAGTATAATAGAAGGGACAGATAGGAAGGCAATATTTGCTAATACAAATGGAAGGGAGAAATGGGACCCTGAAAAAGGTCTAGTAAAAAATAATAGCAGCCTTCAATTGTCAAAACCTGAAATAATCAGTATAAAGGTGGGATTTTTCTTTTCATATACACATTTTCCTTATAACTTGCTACATTCACAGTTTAATATATATGCTGTGTGAGCTCTAAAGGCTGAAAATACCCTATATTTAATAAAATCTTATAAAACCATGCTGATTCAGACTCACAGCAAAACAACAGCCAAAATCTTTATAAATTTAATCAATCTGTCTGACCACTACAGACATTCAATTAGTCAATAGCAGTTTGGTGAATACAAACCAATATCTGATGGGTCAGTAAAGTTCAGTTGTAGTTATGCATTTAGTTACAACTATTATACAGTTCACAGTCTGACTCAGTGCATGCTCACAGATCTGCCCACTTTTTAACAAGAATCCATTCATGTGATTACTTGTTGCAATATGCTGTCAAAGACAATACTGTCTTGAAAATTTGGGCAATGTCTACATGGCGCAGTATTCTGCCAAGAGTCAAAGACTTTCAAACAGAGATTCATAGGTCAGAAATAAAAGGCTATGAAAACTTTTCAGCATTTTAGAAGCAAATGTGCAGTATTTTGCTTCTTAGCAGAGAACTACCCTAGCTGAGTCCTAAATTAACACACTGGACTGGTTCCTGGGGTTAAGAAAGTATCTCTTAAAGCTGATTCTGATATTTCTGTGGGCAGCCACCAACAGGTGTAGTTTTATTCTCAGTGCTTAATGTTAAATACTGTTGAATATTCTCCACAGCTGTAGATCTCTTTGCAATAAACACTTTCATCATCAGATGGAAATAGCTAGGCTGCTCTTACATGCACAGAGGTGCTTTAGGCACAGTTTTCCTCAATAGGTACATGAAAACAAATAAAATCTAGAAATCATTTGTCTCAAAAGTAGGAACGAATTTGAATGGTGTGTGTGTATATGTTATGGGAGCAGCTGGCCATTTGTGAAAACTGTAGGCAAAGAAAATTCATTTTGGTAGCATGCTCTAAAAGACATCCTTCAATAAAATAATTTGTCTTTGCATATAACGTGTCTGAGAAACCAAGTATTCAATATATCTTGTTTGTGTCATTTGTTTAATCTCTGCTGTGAGTGAACTGACTGAGTTGGTTGGAGTGTTCCTAGCATATGTCTGGAATTTAATGTGAATGTTTCATTCAGTTGTGACTTCCCCAAAGCACCACCTGGAGGCCTATTTATGCTTCTTGGTAGCATCTGATGATTTCTGTTTGACAAGATTCAGCATTTGAGGAAAGAAAAGTATTGAGTGCGCATAAACTTTTTCCCTCCTCTAGTCTTCCACTAGTAAAATAGAAATAAGGTAAATATTGAAACTGAATGTTTTTCAATTCTAATTTTAGAGTTGAATCATTATTAATTCCAGTGTAGCATAATTTGATGATATCGATGTCATTCTGAAAATAAAAATGCCTCTTATGTGAAAAGGTAATCTATAAATTTAGGGAGTAAATGAAAAAAAGAGTAAAACACAGAATTTGTGAAAAGTAATAGCATTGTTTAGAAATTAGATAGCTGATATTGTGTTGTGATCTGATGCTAAACAGGATTAAAACCTATTAATCATAGAGACTATTACATACTGAGTACACTATAATACTTAAGCAGAGAGGGATAAAAGATCCTTTTTAAAAAATTCACTTCAAAATGTAATTTGTCCTCTAAGTAGATTATCAAAGTATCCTTTGATTATCAACAAGAATCTCTATGATGTCTAAACTACCTTTTTAAAATGACTTGAAAAAGCAGGAAAAAACTTCTGAAACTGATGTTGGTGCTATTTTCAGTTCAGTTGTTGTCCTTTGACTCCTATTTGCCATTAATTTTCAATTATATATAGATAACCAAGCGCTCAAGTAATGGTCTGAAAATTATTCTAAGAAACATTTTACCAATAAAAGCTTTTAGAGCCTTGACCTGCACATGGTAACCCGAATTCTCCTAATCTCTAAGCAAATGCATTATCCCTCCTTTCAATAAAATTACATTTTCTAACAGGGAAAGTGCATTTGTCCCCAAGAAATCATGCTGCTCTTATTCCAAATACACTTCTAATAACCTCACATTTGAGTTGCAGTACATTTGGAACTGCATCTGGATTGGGTGGGATGAATATGACAAAGGTCGTGGAATAAAAAGTCATTTTTCAGTACTTTTAGGTACCACAAAAATTAATCATTTAAATCCCTGGACTTTAATAATGTTTTGTGAGAAAAGTCTAAAGAAATTAGGTTTATTATTCTGAGTAAATAGTATATATTTGGGGTAGCCTGAACACATAGTGTTTTTTTAGAATAAAAAAGGGAGATGAAAGGAAGCATCTGTGCATATGTGATAGGATTGTGCTTGCTGGAATGGGAAGTGATAGAGACTTGTAATAGATGATCCTCTGCCTCCACTTTGCACTGTTGAGGCCACATCTGTATCCAGTGGGACAGAACTGTGGTTTGGGGGTACTCTGTCCAGTTCAGGGCTCCCCAGTATAGGAAAGACAGAGATCTACTCAGGTGAGTCTGGCAAAAGATGATGAAGAGACTGGAGCTTCTTTCACATTCTTTGTACAGCCTGGATACTCTTCACAGTAGCACCCATGGACAGGACACGAGGCAATGGGTACAAACCAAAAGACACGGAATGCCATCTGAACAACAGAAAAAGCTTTTTCACTGTGAGTGAGATCAGGCACTAGAAAAGATTCATCAGAGAGGTTGTATGGCCTCTGTTTCTAGAGATATTAAAAAATTGACTGGACATGGTCCTGGGCAATCTGTTCTAGTTGATCCTGCTTGACCAAGGAATGGGGGTGGCAGGGGAGGGACAAGAGGAGGGGACTATATGATCTCAAGGCCTCCCTTCCAACCTCAGCGGTTTTGTGATTTTGTGATTCTGTAATTCTCTATGAACAGTTTTCCAATAATTTTTTTTCTGCAGACCAAATGTCTTGCTTATAGTGATGTCATGAAACCACATCAAGAGCTCTACTAAATTCAAGATATGACATCTACTGGCTCTTCCTTGTCCATAAGGTCTGCTGATCTGTCACAGAAAGAAATTAAATTGGTGTGACGTATGTTGTTCTTGACAAATCCATTTTGTCTGCTACTCTTTTCCTTGTTCCATTATAGGGACTTACAAATAGTTTTTTGATCATTTGTAGTAGTACTGAATGTTGGCTGGTCCATATTTCCTCCTTTGCCTTTTTTCAAGTAAAGAAAGAAATATTCTTCTATTTTCCCAGTACCTGATCTATGTGAGGTCTCAAAGATAAGGATTCTAAGAACAGAAGTGATTTCTTACATAGTCTAAGATGAAATTCTTCTAGTCTGCTTGATTTGAGAATACTTCATGTATGTAGTTCTCTGTATTCTCATGCTGTGCATTCACATTTGACTGTAACCTAGTTCCTGCTCCTATTTTACTTCTTGAATATGTTCTTTTCTGAAGCCAAAGAAGAGTTCATGATTTAATCCAGTTCATCTATCCACTTTCTATTTTTCTTCTACACTGGGATAGTGTGCACTTCTGACCTTAGTATCATTTCTGTAAGAACCTGCCAGGTTTTTTTTTTCCCTTTGAATAAATTTTCAGCTGAGAGGCTGCTGGTTTTCCAAGGTTATTGAAGTCTGTGTTCCTGAAATCTGTTGTTTTTCATTCTCCTGTTATTACTTCTTCTTTTCTTAAAGATTATGACCTCTATTATTTCATAATCACTTTAACTCAAGTTCCCTTGTCTGACCCTTTGTTGTTAGAGAGCAAACTGAATACTTATCATTTACTATGCCCTGAACATATATACATGTGTGCATGCACAGAGAGGTAATCCCTATTTTACAAACAAGATTAACAATACACATACAACCAAGGTATACCACTGTCATAATGCGACTAATTACCAGGAACCTTTGCATTAAAGGTGCTGTGAAAAATGTATAGCCAAGCAGTGGATTATGCAATTAATTCCTGACCTGCCTCTTTCCAGATAATTGTCACAGCTGAGTCATATGGGTTGACAATGTCTCACTAAAGTTTCAATCATATGTCTACTTTTGACTTAGGCATAGTATTGTGTGAGAGCCTGCAATAGAGACTAAAGTGTCCTTAGCTATTCATTAAACAGTGCTTGCCTAAAACTAACTGTAGTCATAATTATGCACCACTTGTTATCTGTAAAGGATCATCCTCATAGTTTTCCTAAAGCAACAGTGATATGTCATTCTCCAGAAAACCTAATGGGAAACTTTATCCCACTTTTATTTAGTTGTTGCTTTGAAAACTGGCAATATTTGGTCACGGACTTGTTAACAGTTAGTAAGCACAGCGAAAACCATTAGCAGCTCCCCTGGAATAAATGTCCACTTCCAGAAAACCAGAACAAAATAAATCTCAACTTCGTTAGCTATCTGGCAATATCTGTGTGAGCTTATTCACTTGTGAGAAGTGATGTGCCAGTCCAATCACTATTTTGTGGAAGAATGGCAATACCCAGAAGATGGTAAAAATGAACTCTTCATCTTTAAGTATTGTTTTGCAACATGGGCAGATCACTGGTAAGCTTGGAAGAGTTTCTGATGGAACCAGGCATGGAACCAGGTATTCATGATGCAAGAATTCCTTCTGACACCTACTTAGAGAGTAGATCTAGACAGGGAAATACTCAAAGCTGAAGTGAAAAGGGGGAAAAGTCTGTATTTCCATCTTCAATTATGAAATTGTGATCTAAGCACTGAGCTGTCACTGCATATGAATAAAAACATTACTAGAATTAATCTTTTTATTCTGAAAAATTTCAATTCCCCTACTCCTCTTCTTCCTTTTAAGACAGCACATCATTTAAGATCAGTAAGATATCACTGAAATTAATCACCCAGTTCAACATACATCGAGTGATGAAATTTATTAAAATATAATTTTCAGTCTTCTCATTAGAAATATTAAAATACTGCATTTTGATAGTTATAATTCCAGTACTCAATATTTTAAAATACTTGTCCTCCAAAGAAATTTACAGCCAATTTAACCATATTTGTGATATATCTCAAAGGGATGACTTCTAATTACCTAAGTCCAGAAAGGTTTATGAGCTATAAACATAAATTGTGCAAAACAAATACTGGTTCTCTGTAGGTACCTAGGTTCAGAATAGAAGTGAGATTTCAGACACAGTTTCTTCCACCTTTTCCGACTAGCTGGGGCACTTTGTTTATTTATGGTGATTTCCACTTAGTGTGTAATTTTCCCATCTAACGTACAGAAAACCAGACGTTATACATAGACTCAGTAGTTCTACAAGAAAATGTACAAAGGTGACCTCAGCTGTTTGTGTCCTGAACTAGCTAGAGGTAAATCACTCTTTACAGAAACTAATTTTCTGTCACTTCATTGGCGTAGCAGAAAACAATGTTCTTTATGACATTCCAGGAATGTTAAATTGCCTGCACTTGTGATTCCACAGAACTATCAGCTATTTGAAGTGCTCCTCATCTGGCATTTGCTTGTCTTTCATTAGGGACACTAATCAGGAAAATTCCATTTAGGTGTTTGCATAATATTTGCATAAAAACTTCCTGGTATATTTTGGAGTAGTTTAATTTTGACTGCTGCAAATGCTGAATTCACAATCTGTTGGCCCCACATTCAAGCCTATGAGGACTGCACAGTTTAAATGACTTTAAATCTTGTGGTAGGCCTGATCTATAATTCTGGACTGTTTGTGCTGAAAACAGAACTGAAAAAAAACCCAATACATTGTTGGGATAATTTCCAGTTGGCTAAGAATATTTACTTGTCCAGTAAATTCGATGACCTGAATTAAGGTCCTGTATCTGCCCAGGGAGATCCAGACTTGCATCACTAATTTCTTCAGGAAATGTCTTTAAACCTACTCTTAGATGAAAAGAGGAACATTTTCTATTGAGGCTGTCATTGTGCTAATCAAGCAAGAGTGATGGAACCATAGGGAGGAAAGAACCAAGGAAGAACATGATTACAGCTCCACTGTTAAAGTTCTTATCCAAAATGAGATATACAGCTTTCTAGATCTGCTTCCAGGATTTGTTACTTGTTTGGTTGCTGCCTGATGTAAAATTATATGACTCATTTAGGATCCAGAAAAAGGGTCCTGGCTTTGCTTTCTGCCATCATGCAGTCATTTTTGTTTTCCTTCCTCCAGCCCCATGACACTTTCCACATCTGACTACGCCTCAGCAACTGGAGAACTCAAAAGGGCACGTAGGTCCAGAACAGCTAAAACTGTACCTTGACAGATATTACATTTAATTATTAAATACAGATATTTCTGATTCTATTATTATTTTTTAAGCCAGGAACGGGGACAAAGAGAGTAGGTAATTTTTTTTACCAACCTTCTCAACTCTGCTGTACAAACAAAGGATTTTTGCCTAATAGATATAGCAAAAGGTATGTTCATCAGCTAATTCAATTAAAATATTGAGCTAGAAGGGCTAATGCTGGAAACCATAGTTTACATTTTTTTAGTGTATTTGACAATGAAAAATGTATTGAGAATAATGTAATTACTGCTAAATATGTTTCAGGGGTGTGAAAAGTATTTGTCAAGGAGAACAAATTGTATAGATATAAGATGTTACTCTGGTAAGTTCACTTTTGTTGCTGAAGAATGAAATAAACTGTTGTAAAATATAATTTTCCAGGGATTTTACTTTTCTATCTCAGCTTCACTGACTGAGAATTGCATTTCATTTTCACAGAATGGGCAATTTCTTATATGTTATACAATTTTTGCCCTTGAAAACTGTCAGTTGCAATATCCAGGATGAAAATCTATTTTTAGTGCCCAGAGAGCATGTAAGAATATGTTTTTATATATGGATTAAAATAAGGATGCCACCTGGGTAGCAGTAAGTATGTAAAATATATCAACTCTATAATGCAATATGATTTCTTTTGATTCAGAAAAGATTATCAGAAAACACTATTTCTTCTACTAGAAAATCTATATTGCTACAAAAAAAAAAGTGTAAAAATATCTTTACAATGTGTCTTCTGTACACTCTTCTACTCGTTAATAAAATTAATTAAAGATAGAAGATTGCTTACTTGCTAGAATTCTCAAGCAGCATCTGAAGGGCTCTTACCCTTGTTTAATACTACAACAGCTTGCGTGTAACTTTTTGTTAATCTTAAGTTTGTGCCAGAAAAAAAAAAGATTAACTGATTTCAGAAGCCTAACCCATGTGCACCATGTGCATGGAATTTTCTCTGTGCCAAATTGAAAATAATCAGAGCAACATGAGAGGGAAGTTAAGCTCTGCCTGCCCAAGTGTGAAAGCCATTTAACACACGGTAGTACGGCACAGCAGCCTACATTAGCAAAGCAACTTGACAGAGCAGCTAGGCTTTACTAAGAGCATAATTTCACACTAATTCTAGGAATAAGAATATGCCTCTGGGGAAAGTTGTAGAGAGCCTTTTAAGTATCAAGTGTGGTCAGACTACCACTTTAGCCCTCATGGTGCTCATTGACACAAACTTAGCGTATCATTAGCGTCTCTCTCAAGGGGATCTACCAAATTAAACCTCTCTTTCTGATCCTTCAAAACATGTACTGCAGGAATACATCAGAGAGAACCACCACTGCTCAGTCCAACACTTGAACCCTCAGATGTTTTATTATTCTTTCCATTCTCCTGTAAAAAATAATGGGAGAGAATAGATATCTGGGAGACCTCAAGTCAGCGTTTAAAGAGCTGTAGTAAACGGAGCTGCATCTGACTGGTGGCCGTTCACCAGTGGTGTTCCTCAGGGTTCAATTTTGGGGACAGTACTGTTCAATCTTTCTAGCAGTAATCTGGATGAAGGAATTGAATGCACCATTAGCAACTTTGCTGATTACATTGAACTGGGAGATGCTGTTGACTCTCTTGAGGAGTGGGATGCATGGCAGAGGGACCTAGATAGATTGGAGCATTGGACAGTCATCAGCGGCATGAAATTTAATACGAACAAACATGAGATTCTTCATCTGTGATAGAGTAATTCCAGGCATAAATACAAACTGGGAGGAGAGTGGCTGGAGGGCAGCTCTGCAAAAAGACATCTGAGAGTGCTGGTCAACAGCAGACTCAATGTGAGTCAGCAGTGTGCCCTGGCAGCCAAGAGGGCAAAACACATCCTGGGGTGCATCAAAGAGAACATCAGCCAGTCAAAGGGGTGATTGTCCCACTGTACTTGGCGCTGGTGTGGCCTCATCTTGAGTAATGTGTGTGATTCTGGGCTCCACAATTTAAGAATGATATTAAGGTCCTTGAATGCATCCAGGGGAGGGCAACAAAGCTGATGAAAGGGCTGCAAAGAACATCCTGTGAGGAGCAGCTGAGGACTCTGGGCTTGTCCAGTTTGGAGAAGAGGAAGCTGAGGGATGACCACATTGCTCTCTACAGCTTCCTGAGGAGGGGAAGTAGAGAGGGAAGTGTTGATCTCTTCTCCCTAGTATCCAGTGACTGGATGCATGGGAATGTTTCAAAGCTGAGCCAGGGGAGGTTCAGACAGGACATTTGGAAGCATTTATTTACCCAGAGGGTGGTCAAATCCTGGAATAGTCTTCCTAGAGAGATGATTGATGCCTCATGCCTGTCAGTGTTTGAGAGGCATTTGGACAATACCCTTATCAACATGCTTTAACTTTTGATCAGCCCTGAAGTGGTCAGGCAGTTGGACTAGATGATCATTATAGGTCAGCTCCAGCTGAACTGTTCCATTCAAATGGAAATTAAGATATATTATTTCAGGCTCTTAGTTGCTACTGCCTGACATAAAATTAATTATTTTCTTGCTTGTTTAGTTGATTCTTTTCTTCTACTGTACTTATATAGTACTACTCAAATGGCTTTTTTCCTATCTATCAAATTTATCTGGTTGAAGTGTTGGGGTTTAAACCCCCAGCCCTGAATCAGGGTTGACTTATGGATGATGTCCACAACCAGGCAGGAAAGACCTTCTCAACTGATTTTTACCCAGGCCCTGACCAGACTTGGGTGGGAATCAAGTTAGATGATCACCACCATGTGCTCCCACCTTCATCATTAACATCGGGTG
Source organism: Merops nubicus (assembly GCF_000691845.1). Taxonomy (NCBI): domain Eukaryota; kingdom Metazoa; phylum Chordata; class Aves; order Coraciiformes; family Meropidae; genus Merops; species Merops nubicus. The sequence goes on from NW_008627521.1 coordinate 10,099, forward strand.
TCCTGCCTCCAGGTAAACAGCATAACCTGGCTTGGCCTACAGTGGGAAGCTTACCTATGTAGTGAGTGTACTATGTAGGATTTCCAGTTACTGGAAGGACTTCTGAAATTCCCATTGTAGACAGAACCCCCAGCAGTGGTGGGACATCAATATGGCTGGGACCAGAGGAAGAAATATATCTATAATGCTGGTATCATTCTGTGGTCATGGCAACACAATTGGAACTGGACTGTTTGCCTGGGACCTCAGTTGATTTGCTCCTGTCTCAGATGTGATGTGCTATATGAGTGAGTATATAAACCTTTTCATTCCTCCAGTGTTTGGCCATCTCGGATCCTCTTGTATATGATTTAACACTGGAGGGAGGGACTTGATTTGTGTGCTGCCTGTTAATGACAATATCCTTCGTTTTGGGATATGTGGCCAGCAAAAGACTGGTGTTTCTGCTTCCTTTTTTTTTCTATAGAAGCTAAAGTCATTTTTAAGGATGTAGAAAGAAAAGCTGGCCAACACAAAGCCATTCCTCAAGAACAGACATCTTAAGATATTCTAGTTCTGTCCAAGAATTACCGCCTTGCTGAATTCTAAGAAGTATATTTTCCCCACAAAGTCCTGGGAGGTTTTCTTTTTGTATCCTAAAGAAATTGGTATGTCACCGTAGATAGTCAAAACCTAATTAGGCAATGATATACTGTATTTAAGTCTGAATAAAGAATAACATGAAAATCTTTACTGTACAGCCTTATTTGAATGCTCCTATGTGTACAAGAGCCCAGGGAACTTTAATTATGTGCCAGGGTGACTGAGAGTTGAGCACTATATTGCTCATTGCTGCAACTCCACAGGTTCAGTTTGGCTAAAGTTTTCTCATGCTAAATATGAAGTTACCAACCTAATTTGTCCACCCAAGTGTACTTAATATTGTTGTTTGAGTAGAATGTTTAATTCCTGTTTTCTTATTACCTTGAGCAGGGACGTGCTAGAACATCCTTCTTTCTCTGACATGTCTTGATTTACATCCAGCTGAAACTAGGACATCAGGTAAGGAGAAGGTAAGAACAGATGGGGAGAGATAATATATTTTGACCAATCCCATTATACAATCTGTATATCATTAAACTACACCTGAATTCTGGTATCTTTTTCTGTAAACTGGGAAGCCCTGGTGAGTCCTACACCTGGAATATGTACTAAAAATTCCAGGATCCTGAGCATTTCCTGGGCAATAAAGACATGTCTGCACTCTAAATGCCAAACCCAAAAAGTTTCCCAATATGTCTGAATGAGACAATGTTGTGACACTGATTTTCATTCCCTGGAACTAAGGGTGCTCTGCCACTTTCATTGTTCCAGGTACAGGGAGATCAGTATTCAAGATTTCACATACCATGAAGATATTCAAATCTGTATTTCCCTATTGTATCCTCTAATGGTAATAATGGATGGTAGTAATTGCAGCTCCTCTTTCAGTTGTTTTCCTTAGTGCCTCTCAGAGGCTTCCATTTTCACACCAGCTGCTCACAAAGTGCCTGCTGACAGTTTAAAAGTTACAATACTGTCACTAATATTAGGATTTCTTTATATAACAGCATATAATTTGCAGTGATTCCAGAGATACTAAATAAAGGAAAAAGAAATCCAAAGGAGACCTCACTAATATATTGCTCAGGATGAGAATGATTTTTGTCATTTCCATGTGAATTGACCCTAAATCAAAAATTTTATGAGTCAGAAAAAAATAAAAACCTTGGGACAAGGAAGGATAATGATCCAGGTGTGGGAATGCATGTTCTAATATTATACAGCTCTAAGGGAGACCAGGGAGATCTGGGTATTCATAGTCAGACCCCTTGCATCTATTAGCAAAGAAGAAATGCCTTTTGGGCAGCAAAATTGCCAGCAAGGGATTTCAGCAAAGGGAAAAGAGAATATTATGTTTGGAAGGGTGTTCCTAAAATAATGGACTAATTTTGGCTATCTCAATAGACAGCTAAGTGAAAAATGAAGAATACAGTTAAAATTTAAAAAAAAAAAAAAATTAACTAAGTGTATAGGTCAGAGAATAATGCAGACAAAGCTTTAATGCACCTACATGGATCTGTGGTAAGACCTCACAGCTTCTTGTGTCATTTCAGACAGTATTGCTATGTGAGATAAGATTCAGAGGAAGATATCTTTTTTTCAGAAGTATACTTTAAATAATTGCCAGAATAAAATAGTGCTTCTTATTACAATATTTATTTGTCTTGTCACCCCAGGCCAATCTCTTTGATTTTCTGTGTACTTAAATTCAATGAGCTACTGTTACCTGTCTCACCTTCTGGTGTCCTGCGTTAGATAGATGTAAAGTCACTAAGGGTTCATCTGTACTCCTTTGTTTCTTTTATGTGAAAACTTAAAGCAGAACAGATAGAATCCATTTTTTTTTAGGGGAACCTCTCCCAGTGACAATTATCTCTGCTCACTTGGTTTTCCCAGCACTTATCAGAATTATCTGAGTTAGAGGTGGGAAGCTGCAGTCAAGATCTCACTTCCTGAGCAGTACTTTCTGGTAGGCTTCACCCCCTGACTATAAAACACTGCTGTTTAGAACATGAAGCTGCTTGCAAATTTGATGCCTCTTTTGCTGTAGACATGAAATGAGATGACACAAGTGAGATAACCTCACTGGTAAAGAAAAGATGCTCTTATTTTTGGAGCAAATGAATTATGACTAGAGTACTGTATTCTTTCTGTGTCTGATACCATTCCTTTGAGGCTACTGAAGCCAATGCAACCCATTTTTGTCTTATGTACAACTCATTTCCTGGGTTTCTGACATTAGTATGAGCAGCTTGTTTCCAGATTCCTGAGTGTGTATACTTGTGATTGACCTGAGGGAGCTCTGCCCTGAGCATTTGCAGATTTGTAGACTATTATATTATATTAAACTGTCCCAAAAGACTAACACCAAACGTGAGTACGCAATTTTTGCTTCTAATCATTCTGCCTTCCATTTGCTGCCTGCAAAAAAATAAAATGCCTGGTGGTCTTTGAGTACTTTGTGAAAGCAAATCTGTTACTATTTCAGCAGTGTTTAGGTATTAAAGAGATGAGCACCACAGGATAATCCAAGAGATTTAATAGTTCTCTGTTCAGAGTGCATTTTAAGAGCATGCAGTGGATATGGCATGGAGCAAACTTTGAATGATGAGTAAAAACCAAAATATTGAATAGCTGTTCATTAAGCACTGTTCATTTTGTGCTCTGAATAGAACAGGAGACCTCTGTTAGAGACACCAGAATTTTAGTGGACTTAATACTACAATATCAGCAGGGACAAGGGGTAATGGGTTTAAGCTAGAAAAGTGTAGATTTAGGTTAGGTGATAGGAAAAAGGTCTTCAATATGAGGGTGATAGATCACTGGAATAGGTTGCCTAGAGGTGGTGGAGGCCCCATCCCTGGAGCCATTCAAGGTCAGGCTTGAGGAGGTTCTGAGTAGCTTTATCTAGTTGGAGATATCCTGGGTTATAGAAGGGGAGTTGGACTAGATGACCTTTGAAGGTCCCTTCCAACCCAAACATTCTATGATTCTATGATCAGTACTGCTCTTTCAACAGGAGGGGTTTTTTTGTGTTTTCAGGAGTGATTTTCTTTAGTTTTGAGGTGTGGAAACTTGTAGTTACTACCTATGAAGGTAATGAAGAAGAAAAAAAAAGTTGAAAATGCATAAATCAACAAGTACTAGAGAAAATAAATAGAGAGTTTTCACTTCTAAACCAATAGGAGCAATCAATGAGATTTAAATGCAAATGGCTTTTTTTTTTTTTCCTAAAAAAGTCTGGACAATGAATAATTGCACAACAGGATGAGCTGAGATATATAACAATGAGGTCAAGGATGTAGAAAGTTTAGAAAGTAGTCATTGATATAGTTTAAGGATTATATATAATGTTCAATGTTTCAGTGTTGGAGCTTATTTTGAAAGGGAATTAAAAATATGCTTGCCTGGTAGTTGATTCAAGCACTTACACAGATGTTAAATCTTTTGTGTTGTTTGAAAATCATGGCCCTTGACAGAAACTGTCTGAACTTTTTGTGACAGTTCTAGCGCGAACCGATTTTAGCTTTTAATTTCTTTTCCTGTAAATTATCTTCATCTTCAGATATTTGTAAAATACCTTTTCTACCTTCTTTCTTTCTTGCACTACTATTTAATACTGACAAAGTATAAGCAAGCTCTGTGATTATTTTTTACAGGTCATATTTTTGTCAGTCAAATATAGGTCTTGAAATCCTTTAATAATGGGAAATATTTTATTGAGAACCTCATTGGGAGCACCAGACATCTTTAGACTTGATTCTGTGAATTATGCTGCTATTTTTCAGATTTATTTGAATTCTGTTCCTTTATATTTATTTTAGGCTAAAAAGTGCATGTCATTTATAGTAGGTGATATTTATGTGAGCATACAAAGTGATACCAATAATGTTCAGTTTTTGCAAATGAATAAAGCAGACACTACAAAAGTCAAGCTCTTACAGGAGTTATCAAACACATCTTTGAACCTATCAAGAAGATAACATTTTCCATTAATAGTACCACCATGAATACCATTGAACATCTTGAAATTATGTTAAAATTCTCACTAATGGAGCTGTCATGGTACTTTTCATATATAGTTTGTAGATCAGGTGTTCATGGGAAAAACAGTTAAGTCTTGTTTTATCCTTAAGGCAGATATATATTTGACAACAGGAAAGTACAACTGTTGTTAAATTCAGTGTAAATTGCAGCATATTGCAGAAAATGGAAATTCAAGTAAACTGAATTACTTGTGTCCATCTTCTTTTATTTCACTGCTCAAACATTTAGGATTTGCTGCTCTAGCTGCTCCAAATCCAGATGCTAAGCTTCAAGGTGTGATTTAGTTCCCAAGCAAAGGGGCTTAGGAATAGAAAGGGGGGAAAAGCAATGCAAGTTATTAATGAACAATACTAAAGAACAAATGCTCCCCTACAGTAACAGAGGCCAGAATCAGACTTTCCAGCTGTCACTCACTATGAGTGAGCTTGGACTCTACACCAGTCATCACTCATTGCTTTTCAATCTGCCATGGGAAGGTAGGAAAAAGAAATAGTGATGTAAAATACATTGGGCTCCCATTACTTGGTGGTATCTATCTGCTTGTCACAGCGTCCAAAGAACCTTTGAACTGCAGAGTGGCAGAAGATTATTTTGTCTGCCTCAGCTTGTTGGGATTTGTGGCTCCACGGCTGTGCCATGGAAAGAAAGTCTCAGCAGGCTGCCACTGCCAAAAGCAATTCTCCTTTAATGCTTCCATTCTTGCTGCTGCTGGGGACTGGTTACAGAAGCACCCTAGAAGAGCTGATGAGAGCTCGAGTCTATTGTGAGCACCATAAACATTTAAAAACCATCTACTGTGTAAAAGCCTAATTTCCTTAGCCCATTGGTTTTATTTTTATTTTCTGTTTGGTTTTTTTCCACCTCTCCCCCAGAAAGCAAGTAGAAATTAAAAGACACAACACTGCCTGAAAGCAGCTGAGTTCCTAAATGCTGAACCAAAAGTTCAAAGTTAAGTCAGAATTACTGTCACACTGTCTACTCATAACACATATTGGTTTATTTTTTGGTTGTGCTCATTTAAAATTTCAATCATGAAGACTCTGCTATTCACTTGAATAACCGTTCCCCTTTAAGTTTGATTCCAACACCCGAAAAGCAGTCAAGTTAGGACAAAATGATAGCTTGGAGCTTATAACTTGCTGCTCAGATTTCAAGAAACTTGACATATTAATTTAGCCACATGCCTGCTGTGATGTTAGAGCTGTTCTCAGTCGTTCTGAAATGAAAATGGCCTGTAACACATCATAAGACACTGGCATGAGCAGGAGATCTAGGTACCAGCTCTTCTTCCACATTAAGCTTCCAGAAGGCTGCAATATATTCTCTAAATGGAAAAAGAAGATGATGGTAGATGTTAATTCATTGAAAATTGTTTCAGATGAGAGAACTCTAATCACCAGCTGCTGTCATATCTTTTGATAACTCTATTACAGATTTTCAAACCAGTTTATGTACAGACTCTCCTAAGATTTATTTATTCATCTTGTATGAGCAGAGCTGACACATTTTTGCCTATGATATCTTCAGCATTTATTTCAGGAGAATATATTTTAAATATAGGTACAAGGATTGGGATTACAACAATATATTGTGACAGTTTCCCTGAGAAAGATTAATAGGCAAAAACAGTTTATCTATCTGCTGGAAACACACATCTGCATTTGACCACCTTTCACTTTTGTTGTGCTCATTGTACTCATTTGTTGTCTTGCAGAAAGCTGTTAAGTTATTGTTTTTAATAACTCTAAGTAGAGAAGATTTGCAGTATAGTTGATGATAACAGTTTTAATTCTATTACAAGTGCCATAAGGTCATTTTATACTCTGAAGAAATCTATTGTGCTTGAGTTTTGTTTTATATTTTCAGTAAAGGTACTTATCTCTCTAGCTGGGTAATTAAAATACTTTGATAACAATCCAATGAGATCAGGAAACAATTTTATATATAAAGTCTGTCATGACTGCATTATTGTTATATCATAACTCAAGTCTGGTAGGATAGCATCATTATCAGAGCCATCTGTGGTGTGATTTATCTTCTGTTCCAATGGGATAGCAGACTTTCTCTGAAGCTCTTCTCTATCTTCCAGAAGGATGCAACAGATCCTTCTAATGTAATGTTCTGGTACCTTCCTTCTCTTTATCCTCTTTGTGTTCAAGCACATTAGATATATCCAAACAGATATGATGTTTCTGTGCCTCTTGAGGAGCAACAAAGGCAAAATTCAAAACATACGATTCTCCATAAGAAAGGTCTGACTAGATGTTTTCATAATAGAAGACACATTGAAAGCCTTGACAGTAACAGTGACATTTTAAATGCAAAGCAATGACCAGGCAGCTACTGATTTACTGTGTAAACACATTAAAATATCAGTGTACAGGGATAAATTAAGCTAATGCCTTGGTTTTAATTAAGCTTTTGATTTCTGAAGTGATTTTCTGTTAATACACAGGAAAAGGCCTCCAAGGCTACATCTATCCTACTAAATTAAACATGCCCAATACTGTTTCCTGGCATTGAGACAAGCTGGCATGGAGTAGCCCTCACACATCCTGCTGCTCTCTCTCACCCTCCAGAACAGGATGACAACATCTGATCACTTTGTGGTGAATGGTCCTGCTCACTCTGTAATCCTACCTGGAACTGCTTTGGAAACAGTCGGGGCCAAGTACATGCCCAAGATCATTTTAATCAATCATTTAAGTTGGATTATAAGGCCACAACTTGAACAGTGAGAGCAGTCTGGTTCCAGTGGCCAGGAGTGTTCTCCAGCATCCCTTTGCTTAAATGACCAGCACCGTTTTTGCTAAATAACTTCTACTTGTTGGCTGACTACCCTGCCATCTATACTAGGTATGTTTTTCTCTACCATTTCATAACAGAAGTATGAAATTTTTTTTTTAAAAAACCCGTTTAATCAAACTACTGAAAACTTGGAGGAAATTGTATTCCTTTGAAGTCATAAGAATTGTCACATCCCCCTTTTACATGAGAGATGTGGCAATATAAGAAGTCACATGAAATGTCTGGTTTGCTTGAAAACGTTGTGCTATGATGTGAATATGTCAAATGTGTTACCATAAAATTCTATTGTATAGATCTGCTGATATTTATTAAAAAAAAAAAAAAGAAGATAGAAGAGAAATAAGTACTTCTGCAGTACATTCTTACCAAATTGTCAAAATAATTTTTATAATTAAAAAAGGTGGTCCCCCAACATTTACTGGTAATGAATCCATTTTTTATTGCTGTGCTACCACTATGTGATCCCACAACATACTTAGCTAATTAAATTGATTTTTCTCCCAAAATAAAATCCAATTGATTTGTGGTTTATAATCTCACATACTTTTCTCAAGTGGAATCTGTCTTTTGGGATTGATGAAGTAGACTACAGAAATTTTCTTGCTCATTTACATTGTTTGCCACTGATACACCCTTAAAGACAATATTAAAATTCAACATTTGCTATCATTCTGTGTTGTTTATTATACATGCTGTTCCACATGTCCTGAAAACTGTGGTAAGATAAGGTGTTGTGTCACAGTACCATTTGCCACTAGAGTACAGGAAGCACTCATGACATTACAGAGGCTTACCTGGCAATGTGCATACTCAGAAGAACTCTAGGCAGAAGTAAATAACTGCTTTTTACCTCATGGGAGATGTAAAAATCTACAGTTTCAAATTCTACAGTTAAGCTTGCTGAGGAGAAAAAAGGGATCCAGACCCTTCTTGCAACCATTCCTAAAATGGTTACTTATATTAGACAGAAACTCATCTTTGTTGTTGAGGCAGATACTGTTGTATGCTAAAAAATCTTTTAGGACCTTGTCCTACAGCTGCTATCCTTGTTTGACTCTCCTTGACCTCTAAAAGGTTGATGAGCTATTATGTTTTGAAGAACAAATGTAAGATTAAAGTCATTCCTCACACATAATTTAGAATTCTGGCCCCAGTTCTATAGTCTACAATGACAATTTATACAGATTGCTGAGCAGATGCAGAGAGCTATTGATTTCTGCTGGACCCATCAATGCATTGTTGCTGCTGTGACTCACCTAGAGCTACTCTGAAATAATTTGATAATGCTCTAGGCTGACCTAGTGATTTCTATACAAATACTTTGACTTAAGTGCCTCTTACTTGGAATTGTCTGAGATGGGTCAAGCAGAAAACAGGAGATGACTCATGATAGGCCACAAAAGGGTCATTAAGAGATAATGCCAGAACTATTAGATTTGATGACTCTGGCCTCTGCCCACTTACCAAATTGGTTTGGCCTGAGGGGGTTAAAAGCCTGCCAACACAAATGAAACACTGAGACACCTCTGTGTTATTCAAAGGGACATTTTCTAGGGCTATGGCTATCTAGACTGGAAAGAATCAGCCCAGATACACATAGATGTATAGCAGTGTGTATGTGGATTATTTAGACCTTCTTATGATCCACAACACTGCTATCACAGAATCATAGTATCATAACACCATAGAGTTATTTGGGTTGGAAAGGACAGTTAAAGGTCATGTTGTCCAACCTCCCTGCAATGAGCATGGTCATCTTAAACTAGATCAAGTCCCTCAGAGCCCCAGCCAACCTGACGCTGAATGTTTCCAGAGATGGGGCATCTACAACCTCTTTGGGAAATGTGACAGTGTTTCACAACCCTCATTGTTAAAAATGTCTTCCTTGTATCTAGTCTAAATCTATCCTCTTTTAGTGTAAAACCATTGCTCCCTGTTTTATTGCAACAGGCCCTGCTAAAAAGTTTGTCCCCGTTTTTCTTATAAGCTCCCTTTAAGTACTGTAATGACATGATAAGGTCTCTATGGAGCCTTCTCTTCTCCAGGCTGAACAACTCCCAAGTCTCTAAGACTTTCTTCACAGTAGTGGTATTCAAACCTGATCATTTTTGTGGCCCTCCTCTGGTCCCACTCCAACAGGTCCATGTGTTTCTTGTGCTGAAGACTCAGAGCTGAACACATTACTTCAGCTGGGATCTCACCAGAGCAGAGTAGAGAGGCAGAAGCACGTCCCTCAACCTACTAGCCACTCTTCTTTTGACACAGCCCAGGCTACAGCTGGTCCTGTGGCCTGGGAGTGCATATTGCCAGGTACTGTCCAACTTTTCATCCACCAGTACACCCAAGTCCTTCTCTGCAGGGCTGTTCTCAATCCATTCATCCCTCAGTCTGTATTGATATTGGTGTTTCCCTGACCCAGGGGCAGGACCTTGCCCTTGGCCGTGTTGAACCTCACGAGATTCACATGAGCCCACTTCTTAAGCTTGTCCAAGTCCCTCTGGATGGCATCCCTTCCCTCCATCGTGTCAACTGCAACAGTCAGCTTAATGTCCTTTGCAAACTTATTGAGAGTGCCCTTGATGCCACTGTGTCATGGATGAAGATATTAAACAGTACTGTTCCCAATATGAGGGACACTACTTCTCATCAATCCCTATCTGGACATTGAGCCATTGACCATTACCCTTTGGATGTGATCATCCAGCTGGTTCCTCATCCACTGAATAGTGCATCCACCAAATCCATCTCTCTTCAATGTAGAGAGAAGGATGTTGTGGGTAACGGTGTCAAGGGCCTTACAGAGGTCTAGATAGATGATATCCATAATTCTTTCCTTGTCCACTGATGTCATTCCATTAATAGAAGGCTACTAGCTTGGTGAGGCAGAATTTGCCCTTGGCAAAGCCATGCTGGCTGTCTTGAGTCACCAACCTGTCCTCCATGTGCCGTAGCATATCTTCTAGGATGATCTATTCCATGATCTTAACTTAAACATAAGTTAACAGAATATTTCACCCTTCCTGTTTACTGCTTTTTTGTGAGGAACCTACTTACCTTTAGATTTGCTAAGTATTCAGGAAGCTGCCATTTTCCCACAGAGAGAGTAAAGAGTTCCCTGGCTAATGCTGTCCCTTCATAGTTACATTTTCCTATGTGCCTTCTAAGCATTTTCCTGCCTAATTTATCTTCTAGTCCAATTTAAGCTACAATGGCAAAGAGAAAGCTGAGCTACCCAAGAAAGAAAAAAGGTATGCAGAAAATTATACAGAGCCATAAGGAAAAAGCTATAGGAATATTTATTGCATGACTTGCACCAAGTCTTTTATTGTAATTATCTGGCCATACCTCCAGCATCACATTTACAGAAATACTGTGAACATCAGCAAAATTTTTGCTGCTTGGGTCACTTCATGAAAATGATGACCTGAAAATGAAAACATATTAAAGCCTCTTTTCAGAAATAATAAAAACAAACAAACAAGCAGCAAAGTGTATTAGCATGTGACACATCTATTTATATTAGGCAAAAGAACTATTACAGAAGATGTCTGGTAGATATTTGTAGGGAAGTACAAAGTGTACAGGTCACCTGTTGACTATTAATGTGAAGCAGAAATAGCCACTGGATTTACTCTAGAAACTTCTTCATCCTTTTTCTTCCCTCAGAACTCCAAATAAAGAATCCATAAGAACTGGATTTAGAAACCTCTTTGTTTCATATCTTTCATTAAATACATTTCAGAGAGTCAAGTTATTGAGATTCTCAAATTTTAATCCTTTTAGCCTTATTAAGCTTTTTATCAGTTTAGTTAAGTGACTGCCTTAACCATGCCATTTCTACCATAAGTAATGGAAGGACAACCAGAAAAAAAATGTTTGGGCTTATAATGTAATAATTGGTGGTGACTTGTTTAGAAAAGTAATGTTTTACTACATTTTTAAAGGTGACATGAAAGAAACTGAGTTCTTCAAAAGGCTTATAGATTGCAAGCATTTTATTTTGACTAGGCTGCCAGAGATAACACCATACTTTCTTGTTCTGATTGAATTGTGAACATACAGATTTCATTTTATAATTACTGATATTCCAATATTACTGATATAATTCTTGACACATTGAAGTTACATCAAATTTAAAAGGTTCAACTGAAAGCTGAATTTGGCAAAATAGTGGCATGTTAACAATGTAAGTATTTTTTATATAAAATCATATTTAAACTTGCATTCTTATCGAAGCTTGTAACAGAAGGTAGCTTCCTAAATTATTTCAAAAACACATGTTCATGTTATAACAATATAGCTCAGCAGAATGAGTCAAAATTTTCCACTTCTGAGTAAAGCTACTTCTTCTTCTGCTTAGTAAGAAGTCTGTATTAGTGACTATATTCATAATACATATCAATAGTCATTAATATACCCCCCAAAGACACAAAACAGGTTTCTAAAAGCTTAAAACTGATTTTTTTCCCTTAATCCTTTAAGAATGGAAAAGATTGACAGAAAAATTGCTTTCCTCTTTCTCAAGATCATTAAGGTTCTAAACCTCTGAGCTTGCTAAAATGTCTTTTTGAACAGAAGCGTGAGCAAATTTGTACAGGGCAGAAGATGATGAATTTTATTCATAGAGAAGTTTTTATTCCTGATGAAAACACTATCAGCATTTTAGATTTTTAATAAAAAATCCTGTTACTTTTTAAGCACAGAGGGATAATTTTATATCTTTCTCTGAATATATCATTCTGACATACATAACATTGGTAAGATAGAATTGCTTGCAGCAATATATGTCCATTCTCTTAAGTAGGAATGATCAGTATTCCTCAGTAGATCTCAGAATATTTCAAACAAGTAGGATCATTTCTGAGGTTAGAAAATTAAGCCATGAAGTAGGTAAATAACTTGCCAATAGCAAACAAGTAATAAGAGTTATCCCACTGTATTCAGCGCTGGTGTGGCCTCACCTTGAGTAACGGGTCCAGTTCTGGGCTCCACAATTTAAGAATGATGTTAAGGTCCTTGAATGCATCCAGGGGAGGGCAACAAAGCTGGTGAAAGGGCTACAAAGAACATCCTGTGAGGAGCAGCTGAGGACTCTGGGCTTGTCCAGTTTGGAGAAGAGGAAGCTGAGGGATGACCACATTGCTCTCTACAGCTTCCTGAGGAGGGGAAGTAGAGAGGGAAGTGTTGATCTCTTCTCCCTAGTATCCAGTGACTGGATGCATGGGAATGTTTCAAAGCTGAGCCAGGGGAGGTTCAGACAGGACATTTGGAAGCATTTATTTACCCAGAGGGTGGTCAAATCCTGGAATAGTCTTCCTAGAGAGATGATTGATGCCTCATGCCTGTCAGTGTTTGAGAGGCATTTGGACAATGCCCTTAGTAATGTACTTTGACTTTGGGTCAGTCCTGAAGTGGTCAGGCAGTTGGATAAGATGATCATTGCTGGTCCCTTCCAACTGCAATTGTTCTATTCTATTCTATTCCATTCTATTCTATTCTATTCTATTCTATTCTATTCTATTCTATTCTATTCTATTCTATTCCATTCCATTCCATTCCATTCCATTCCATTCCATTCCAGAATCCTTTCCTGTTATCCTGATCCCACAACTGCAACTCTGACTATAAAGCTGACTCTCATGAGAAGGAAAAGTGTTTTGGTTTGGTTTGGTTTTGTATTTGTTAGGTTTAAGTTCATTCTACAGAGAAAAAAAGTAAAACACATGTAAGATACTATTGGTAACGCAAAAGAATCTGTAATAAACTGCTGGCTGCTTCCAAGAAGTGGCTCTTGTTCCTTCTTGGCACCTTATATTGCTTTAAGTGTAAAGCAGCAGTTCTCAAACTGTGAGCTTGGCACCATGGGGAAATTTTGATCTTCTGTAGGGGAGAAGGCAAATAAGTTAAAACAGAAAAGAAATGTTTTTACTTACTCTCCACAACCACTGTTCCTTACACTGAATTTCTGCCATTTAGGACATGCAATACATAGAAACCACTTGTGGTACTCAGTATACTTTATTTCCTGCTGCAGTTTAAAGTGGATTAAGCTCTAATAGCTAACAAACATAAAAATATTTCTATATATGTGTTTACAATGTTAGGAAACATTTCAGGGTGTGTTCAAAAGTAAAGTAGTGACATACATAAAAAATAAGCCCAGAATTTATTTGCATTTAAATAAATTGTTGTCATCAAACACTTAGGGACAAGGACATAAAAATTACTTTCAGGGATAAGAGACAAGCTCAATAAATTCTCTGAGTCTTTCTGGGGATTTGGGGGAGATTCCCATACCTAATGCAGTGGTGTTGGCAGATAGATAGTTTGCAAAAATAGTGACCTGAGTGAAATGTGCAAGTATGAAACCAAAGCGTTGTCACCAGGATAAGATGGCAATCACCCAAGGAACTCAGCTGTAAAACTGAAGGACTATGGCCAAGGTGGATACCATTGCAAACTGCCACTGAGGCTAATACCAGCACTTAGCTCATCTCTGCTTTCCCATGTTTGCATCCACAAAAAAGGGCTCTGGAGGGGATCCTGGGAGTAGAAGACCGCTGAGTCTCACTCACTGATAAGGCGGTTGAGTCTATAATAGTGAATGACATTACTGAGTATATACATAAAACAGTATGCTGAGAAAGAGTCAACCTTCTGATAAGGGAAATACTGCCTCCTCCTGATCTGCGGGACTTCTATGAGAGTGTCTCTTAGCCCATTGATAAAGGAGAAACCATGAAAATTGTATAACTGGATTTTTGATGAGGTGTTACCAGGTTGGAGGAAAGTAGTTTTTAAAGATAGGAAGCAAAGGCTAGAACTTAATAATTATTTTTTCCCAGCTGGAGAAGGATCAGCAGTGGTTTCCTCCGGTGATGAATCTTATTCAGCTTTTTAGGACATGCGGAAGGGGCAATGAAGAACATTTACAAGTCCGTAGATCCCACTACCCTCTTAACAACTAAGTACCAAAAAAGGACACACCAAATAAATGCTTGGACAAAACGGTGATAGTTGAGCTTCAGTGGACATAAATGTATGAAGGAAAATAGTCTAAATTGTGGCTCCATGAGGCTGAATTTGGAACTGGAACTCAAGAAAAAGTCAAGGTTGAAAGTTTGCTAGATACCATAGCATTGTATATGGTTCTGGCCTTTACATCTCAGGAATTACATAATCAAGTTAGATAAGATACAAAGGAGAAAGCTTAAAACAATGAGGGCAGTAGAGCACCTTCTGACTGAGGAGAGACTGAGGAGGCTGTGACTCTTCAGCCTGGAGAGGAGGTGAGTGTGTGGGGAATAGGACAGGTTTACAAAATCATGGAGATGATGGACAAGGTCATTTCAGCATCAAATCCAGCTGAGCTGAAACACAGGCCTTTGATCAAACTAATATTAGATTGGTCTAAAACATATAAAAGGTAATTCTTCAAATAATGAGCTTCTGAAATTTAATGTCTCAAGAGCTTGTGGGAGCTGTTAATATTTGCAAATTTAAAAGAAATTAGGCAACTTCATGGCCAACAGGTCTAAAAAGAATACTCAACAGAACTGACATGGGTGTATCTTCCACCATCATCAATACAACATTTCTGGATCGTGCAGAAGTATGAAATACCTCTAAATATCATCCCTTATTTCCTGTTCTTACATATTTTCCCTTAGGACTGGCTGTGTGACAAAAATCTCAAAGATCTCCTGGAGAATGGATAAAAGGTAAGGGAAGAGAAATCAGCAAAAAGCCAACAGTCAGAGGGAGATAGATACAAATTAAGAAGAGAATGAAAGTGAAAATATAGAAACAAGGACCTTCCAAGAGACATTGCACAAAGCACCCTACCAGACTACTCCACTCCCTGATCACATTCAACAAACCAGTGGATTAAATTTGCCCAAATGTCCATTAAGAAAAAAGTCAACAGTTGTTAATAGATACCATATAGTTATGGTCTCAAAATAATCTTATTGATATGTAAGTAAATCTGTTAGTAAAACATTTATTGTGTGATAAAAGAAAAATTGGGATTGTCACAGAACTGGGGGGAAAGGAAAAAAGGAAAAGAGTTTTTTTTTTTAGTGTTCTGAAGTGAAATATCTTTTGTATACAATTGCTTTTGCCAGTAGGTTTGAGAGAATCTAAAAAGAAAAATAATACTTTAGTGTCTTGCTTCTTGAAGTTATTTTCTTCATCAAGAGTAAAGGCCTTTATCTGAAATAAGTAATTGTAGATACTTTTTTTTTTTTTTTTTTTGGTAGCAGTTTTTTTTCTCCATGGAAACGGGTATCAGTCCTGGGATCCCTGGGTATGAAAGTTCAGTCCATTGATAAGGAAACTGTTGAAAAGAGCAAGACAGTAGAGAAATAACAACTGAAAAGTGCTAAGAGAAGTTCATGCTCCAGGTAAAGTTATTGCTGGAAAAAAAAACCTAGAAAATGGTGTCATCAGTATAAACAGCTCTAGGAAAACAGTTTAATGAAAATAACATAACTCAGCTGTCAGGACCCAGGGACTATTTGAGAGAACACAGTGCAAACCAGAGAGATTGCCTAAAGAGATTCTGAAACCATGAGATCTGAAGCATTTTTCCTTCAGAGAGCTTCATCTAGCCAAGGCAGTACTGGAATTCAACAAAATATGAAAGCACATAGCTTTTGTAATTGATAATCTTAAATCTTCTTTTACATCTCAAATATATTTTTGTGATACATGTTCACAAAAAACTTAATAGCTGAAACAAAGTAAGCAGTAGAAATAAGGCAAATAACAATAATTTTGTGGCTTTACTTGGTCCCAGCTTGTCACACATGGTCTCAGAATAATTCTACAGCTTGAGTAAATTCCACAGAAAGTTCAGTATTTTGCAGGTTTGATTCAACATAAATAAATAAATACACCTGTAGCCTGAGGAAAAGACACATTTGTTATCTTAACATATATAAACAAGATCAGAACTCATAAAAGGAAATACATTGATTTTTTTTCTTTTATCTAAAGACATCAAGAAATGTGACTCATAATTTTATAGAGAACAGCCATCATTTTATCTCTTCTTACTAAAATACACCTTATCTCTCTACCCCTTTTTCAAACACTGTTCAAAATACAATACTGTGTAACTAAACCAATCTAAGATGAATATAACATCCTTTCACAAAAGTGAATGGAAATACTAAAACTCCAGAAGCTATTACATAAAAAATGTTGTTTCAGAAGTGAGAGTGGACAGATACAGGAGGGCAAAATGTACAGGAATCATGATAGTAATGCAATAAATAAAATTATTCTAATTAGAACTTTAGCATATAATAAAGCATATTTTATTCAAGTTATAAAAGTAGAAATAATATTATTAAAATTTAGTATTTAACAGCAAAGTTTATAAAAAGACCCTCTTTCTTTTCTCCCCTCTCATTCAAGAATGGACAGAAGATCATCAATGTTCCTAAAACCAAAGGCAGGTACTATCTATCTTAAAGCTGGAGAATTATAACTATAACTTTAGGATTTTAGAAATAAAAAAAAAAAAATGAGGTGCAATGCTCTAACATCCTCTCATCTGGGGGCATGGGATTTTTGAGGAGGTGCTCTCCTTAGATAACTTATAACACTACGTTCGTCTCTCATCTTTGCTCAATTTTATGAAGCCAGTGTTGGTTTTTTTTTTTTTTTTTCCCATAAAACCATGGAAATAAAGATCAGAAGTCTCCCTGACAGAGATTAGAAAGGATCAGATTGACACAGGCCTTTTTGTGAAGGACACAGGAACAGGACAGCCTTACTCTGAGGAGGTGATTGGTAATAGCTTGCAGTAATGGACTCAAAAGACTTCTCAGGAGTCTGCTCATGGGCTCAGTGGCCAAATGGCAGGGGTGTAACACCACTTCAAACAGCCATATACCATTTTACAGTTCAGCCACTACACTGTATTTGATTTAAGTTTAGCCAAATTTAGATAATTACTATGAGGCAGTCTGATGTACTATCTATCAGAAGTTGTTTGTCTTTATATAGAAACAGCTCATAATTAATATTTTAAAGCTAACATTGAATACATATAAGTTTAAAATTGAATGCTCCTGCTCATTAAAACAAATGCTGTTTTACATAAGATATTAATAACTTCAAATAATTCCCCAGACTCCTAGCTGAGGTTAATCCTTGCAAATCTGTTTTTTGTTGATTTTGTATTAATTTGCACTTTCGTTTTGAGACAGATCATACAGCACTCAAAATAAATGGACTTACAGGAGTTCATTTATGCACAGGAAAAAAACGATAATGCCATCGATTCAGTGATCTTCACCTGCTCATATTTAGAAATAAACTAAAACAGAATAACAACAACGAAAATAATATCCCACCCACCAAAACTTTAAAAATCCTTCATTGTGTTATCTGTGCTCCAAAGCCTCTGTTCACCTAAAGTGAGAATGGGCTTTGAAAAATGCAATTTTTCTGGCCCAAACAGAATGAAATATACAGAATATGGTGCTGATTTTGTCCTTGGAGTTCTGACCCAGCCAAGGCTGCCTGAATATAATCCAGCTGCATGTGTTGAAAAAAAAAGGGAAAGATTAATCACTCAGAAATAAACTATCTGATTGCAAAGATGGAACAAGACTTGATGAATGCTGAAGATACTTTACCTCTGGAAGGCCATAAAGAAAAAGTTTCCTTTGAGCCTTTCATTCTTTCTCCTTTCCCCTTAACAGGGCTTTTTATTTTCTTTTGTTCAGTCATGACTGAAAGCCAAAAGATGTGGAAAGGGGAGGACTGGCATATAAATCCTCTAACCTGCCTCACAGAAAAAAAGATTTGCATCCAAATATGCATCTTTAGCCTGACATCTCTTGGAAGTGTCTCACTGAAAGCTAAGTCTTAAAATGATGGCTCATTTCTCTCTGCCTCCCCTTCCCCATAACACAGGGGGGAAAAGAAGACGACTCCTAGTTTATCTTCTGGGTGATAAACTGACCTGTTCCTATACACCATCTTCATTACTGAGGAGCTGAGAACTGATCACACAACTGGAAGAACAAGTAGGTCCATGATATACTAGCTTTTCACAAGATACCCGTGAGTCACCAGTGTGATGCAGCCATGGAAATAACTCATGGAACCAGCCACAGTTCCTGCAGACAGTCAACAAATATTATGACCAAAGGGCAGGACATAAGGGAGATCATATCTGGAGCATGGTATAAGGTGCAGAAGTAGTCATAGTCAGGGAAAACAGTCAGATTGGAGCAGATTTAGAGTAGGAATCATCCCATTAGGATGGTATGGAAACAAGCCAGGGAACGTGATTAGTGACTGTGTGCAATGAGCAATGAAGAGCAGTGCAGAAAGCCCTGAGCTGCCATGGACTTTATCTGCTCTAGAAGCAGTATATCACAGTGTGGTGCTGATGAGCTGTATTTATTATCTTAAACTGCATTAAAGTGGATGAGCTGCTTCTGGCCCTGAGCTGCTATTGCTGCAGCACAACAGGTAGACATATCAGCTGGAGTCAGCAATAGCTCAAGAATCTCTGCACCAAATTTCACTGCACTGCATAGACATCTTCTGTATGAGCCTGGCTTGTGCATTCAGGCAAAATGAAAGCTGTCAGGGCATATGATTGCTTGCTATAAATATATTGAGGAGAGGAGGGGAAGGGGGGGACTGACACCAGGGTAGGAAAAGACCTGTTTAAATTAGAGGATAATACTGGCACTAAATGGAATAGATATAAACTAGCTACAAACAGGTTTAGGCTGAAAATTAGAAGGCAGTTTCAAACCATTAGAGCAGTGGGATTCCAGAAGGCTTTCCAGCAAGAGGAAGAGGGCCAAAAAGCCTAATTTCTTTTAAGATTAATTTTAAACATGTGTAAGAGGGGTTATATGACATGACTGCCTGAGGAAGCTGGATAAGATTCAGTGACTCAGGCTGTTTTTCCTAAATTTATTTTCATCTGAACATTTTCCTATCATCTCACAAGCACCTTGCTTCTTCACATTAGGTCACCAGGTTCCCCTAATCCCTCAGACATCTCAAATCTCTGTTACACTACACCAGCACTGGGGCCATGGACCTCCCTGGCAGGGAAAAGCCCCATGCATACTTCTCTGAAACTGCTCCCACACAGAAACGAGTTCCCTTCACCTTTGAGTTTCCTTGTTAACCATAGTCTGAGCTCCTGTTTCTTGTGAAATCATGGAAGGCTTTAACTTTGTGCTTCTTTGAAATATTTGTCTTTTGGTGTGAAATGAATGTAATTTGTTTGTGATGTTGCCCTGATCTGAGCCTCTGCTGCTCTCAGTGGTATTGCAGTGCACAGATCACAGCCAGTCATTCCACTCTCTCTCTTCCTTGCTTCAGTGAAGGAGTTTGACCCTTCTGAGACCCTTTGCCTTTGCTCTCTAGCCTCTTGAAGCAAAGTAAGAACAAGAAAAAAAAAAAAAAAAGAATCTCTAGCGAAAAGGATTTTGTATCTGTTCAAAACAGGAAGGTGAGAGTTTAGATCTGGCTGCATAAAATGTTTATCTCTTGTCTAGTCATCAAAGCTCATGGTAATTGATGGAGCTTCTTTTGTCTTTTAAAAAATAAACAGTTACAAGAGATATCTTCATATGACGATCTCAGCATCTAGTAAATATCTTTCTAGTCTTTCGCCCTGCAGCAAAAAAAAAGTCTGAAAAAGGTTCAGACTTACATTAGGTGGTCCAGAAAAATAGAAAGCAGGTAAACCACTATTATATTCTATGCTTACAATTCTGCAAGGCCAAATTTGGGAGTATGGAGTGGCAATGCTGCCACACACCCTCTTCCAGCTGCTACTGTTTCTATGCTGCGTTCTGTAAGGAAAGGAAGAAATTTCTGTTATATCCATTAGGAAAAAGAACAAATCACTGATTATGGCCTCTTGAGTTTTAAATCACCTCCAGACTGGTGATATATATAACTCTCACCCTAATCACTTGGGCCAACCAATGTTTCCTTTTCACCACACCAGTGACACAAGTGTATAGGCTCTGAAGCTCATAGTTTCACTCTGAAATCAGCATTTTTTCCCCTGATCCTTCTTCTAGCAATGAGCTATATTTATCTTTGGATTCACAGTATGTTATTGAAGGACAATTAAACATAATTCCTTTTCCTTGGGCTTAGCACTTTAAGCTCTTTCCTACAACAGAGATACCCAAAATTCTCATCCTCCCAACAGTGTATTCAGTGTTTTATGAAACTGGGCTCTGAGTGTAGCGTCCTTTGTTTCCCATTCTGAGCTCCCTGGGCAGCAGGACCTGACCTATACCTGTCAGTTTAGCATCTGTACCTTGAATGACTTCCAGAATGTGTCTGTAGAAGGACAAACAGACCATGGTGCAGAGCTCCTTGGGCAAGCACTGAACCTCTATGGAAGGCTCTGCAGTGGTATGGCAATGG
Source organism: Merops nubicus (assembly GCF_000691845.1). Lineage (NCBI taxonomy): Eukaryota > Metazoa > Chordata > Aves > Coraciiformes > Meropidae > Merops > Merops nubicus. The sequence goes on from NW_008627521.1 coordinate 30,970, forward strand.
TTCAGCACACTGAGACTCCACATTGGGAGCAGAAGCAGCATGGGCTTATCTGTGTACGTGCCTCATGCTTAGACAGCCCCCTGAAAACACTGAATTTTCCTAGAGAAGATAAAGTGATTATCCCTTACAGACCATGCCTGAAGTGTCTAATATTGCAGTTACTCTACTGCTATAAATACATTCACCAAGTGACTGCAACAAAAGCAGAAGAAAGCAACTGTCCCCAACAAGCTAGTAACAATATTATAAATATTTTCTAATGTGAAGGGTGAATAGAGACTGAATTTCTCTGTGCTCAGTCATTTAAGATCTTCTTTATATCTTAGTCTCCTTGATAAACTTAATAACAGACCTACCTAAAGGAGTAGCTTTGGAGGGTTGAGGGTGGGTGGCCAGATTAAAACCTCACTATCCCAGCATTGTTACATATAGACAATTTTGTCCACAATGTTAAGGAATTCTGAGCCAGGCTGGGTAGCAAGAACCTGGTGCCATTCCTGGCAAAGAAGGAAAGGGCTGGGAGGAAATTTTGATCACAGTTGCAAGAAGAGTGTGTACACAAAGTATATAAAGCATATAACCAAAACCCCTCAATACTCACTATATGGTAAAACTCTTCATGTTTCTGAACAATTGCATAGCAATATTAACTGTAGTGATAAGGAAAATGTTGTGGTTTTTTTGTTTGTTTGCTTGTTTGTTTTCTTTTTTTTTTTGTTTTTCTGATAAGGAAATTAAGGGATATAATTATATAATTTTCTCTTTGTAAAGGGAAATGTGTGTGAACAATACTTAAACCAAATGCTATTGCTTCATAGGCAAATGTAAGAAAAGGTAGCGTGAAAATACTGAAAAACAAATACCAGGGAATCATAGTTAATAGAATCATTGGGTTAATAGAATGTTTGGGTTGGAAGGGACCTCCAAAGGTCAATAGTAATTACTAGTAACTAGTAATCAGTGTTAAGATGTGAATATTATACTGTGCTTTTACTGATCAAATGTACAGGTGTCCTGGGTTGGGCCAGGATAGGGTTAATGTTCACAAGGGGATACAGCTGGGTGAGGCTGCAGCTGGGGAGGGCCACAGCCAAGAGAAACAGCAGAACCAGCCAATAGGGTATTTGATATGCTATTGATGTCATGCCCTTTCTATAAGGGGCGGGGCTGGCCTGCAGAGCAGTGTTTGCTTTCAGTGGGTGGCATTGGTTTGAGGCTGGAGCAGGGAGAACTGTGTCTTGGGCAAGGGGTTTATTATTACTCTGTTTATTTATTATTCCACTAGTATTATCCTTATTATTGTTATTTCTCCTCTATTTGTGTTGTTGTATTAAACTGTCCTTATCTCAACTTTTTTTTTTTTTTTTTTTTGTGATTCTTCTCCCCTAACACATGGGAGGGGGAGCAGTGGGCAGTGGATGCTGGTTTTTAGCTCCCAGCTGAGGCTAAACCACGACAGCAGGTAAACAGACCACAATTAATTGTAAGTGTTGCAAGAATAAATTGTAGGGCTTGGAGAACAAGTATGTTAGCTGGTGGAATATAACTACCATCCATTTAAAGAACCTCATTGAAGGACTGTGTCTTAGGAAACATCGATTAGAAGAATTGTCATTTGAGGTCAAAATCTGTAGGGAAGCTGTAAAACATGCTAGATTGGTAATGTAGAAGAAAATAGGTATTTCCAGAATAAACCTTTCTGTTCTGTGTGAATTTATGCTCCCAACATAAAATGGCATTGGGCAAATGGAAATGGTAGCTATCATGGGAGTCCTGTACGTTTGCAATATTTCAATACATTTACTTCCAAGATTTTCCTAACTGTAATATTCTATAGTTCTCCTCACCTCTTTTTTTTTTTTTTTTTTTTTCCCCCATACCTTTCACTTAAATGTAGTATAAAAACAAACTCGAGGTACAGGGAACTTAACTGAAGAGATGTGACAGAGATACATATGTTTGCTAGCTCCCATCAGCTGAACCACATGAGGGAACGAGGACTGAGGAGTTTTTCAGTGCAAAGTGTTCATCACACTTATAATTACAACAAACTTCCCCCTGCCCCTCAGGATGCTGAAAGGGCCGGGGTCAGCAAGGGAGATTTCTTTGGATACAGAACTGAGGAAGGCAACCCCAGATGGAGGTCCAAAAAAGCCCTGGTGACTGCTTGTGAAAGGCTGGGAGAGAAAGGTGACAGCAGCACCACCACAAGGGAGCTCACCTGGCCTCTCTGCACTGACAGCACGTGAAAGGCACCAAAAATGTGCCACTGAGATGGGCACTGCAGGTTCTCACCCTCAATTGTTGAAAAGGTACAAAAGTGTCTAAGTGAAAGCAGGGGCTCCCCCTTCTTCCAGCATCACTTCCCTCAGTCAGGGAAGAAGACAAACAAAACCAAACCCATCAAAGCTGGTTTTATTCTAGTAGTTGCAACAGCATTTGAAAGTTGGTTGATCTCAAAGATATACAAAAAACCTCACCTTTCAAGCACTGCAATGTTGGGGCCAAGTTCTTTTCAGCCAACACTGAGCACTCAACTGTTAATGGCAAAATAGTCTGGTGATTGTGTGGTACAATAATGTAGTTGTGAGCTTCATAGACGGGGAGAGAAACTTCCAAAATCCTAGTCAGTGGGTGACGTGCCTTTTGGAAATAACTGTACAAGGGAAGAATCATAATTTCTACTGAATAAGCAGTTGAACATAGTCTTGGGAAATAACTTTACTGCCCTAGGTTCTTCAAGTATTATTTTCTTCATCACTCAGACTTTGCTTACAACAATACAAAACTCACACTGTATGACTGAATCCAAAACTTTAGTTAAAAAAGTATTTATTTTCTATTTTTTTCTGTTATGTTCCGTTACAAAAAGAAGCAAAACAAAACATAACAAAACCAAAACAGAAGATAGCATTTTATTAGTGGTACATTAATGAGCTTAAACAACTAGGTGACTTATGTTTGTTACAAATACATATTACAAACAACCACAAAACTTTAACTAAAAATGAAATAAATAATTTCAATAGATTTTCTTAAACTTTTAATATTTATAAAATATATAGCACTTTCTATTACATTTTTCAGTCATTTTTATCCATAACAAATTAAAACATGACATGTATTGCAAAAATGTTAAAGGGATAGAAATAATTAAAAAAAATCAAAGTTCCTGGAGGTATGAAATAAGAAATTGGTTAATGTTTATCAGTTTATTATCATATATCCAGATTGCGCACATCCTGCAAAAATAGCCATTTCTTCAACTAATATACATATTTTTCTTTGTAGTATTATAAGATTAATTTTTTTTAATGTAAAGTTTCCTGGATTTATGCTTCTGTTTTATAGTTGTGCCTAATATGCAAGTTTCATGAATATATACTGAATATCTTCCATTAGTATATACTAATATATACACACACATACACACACACTATGCATCATATATTAGTATATACTGGGTAATAAAAGAATTTCTATAATACATAGTTGGAGTTCTTGTGGAGAATGTCGTTGAAAGTGGAAGTCATGTATACCATAGTGAAAAGTGACTAGGTTATGTCGATGAAAGCATTTAGTTTTACATTGTTCAATGTATTTTAATAGATTAAGTACTGTAATAATATACAGAGTTCAAAAAGAAATTTCTTTTTAAGTAACCCTATGCTTTTCTTTATGACCCAAACAGAATAGGAACTGCTATCTTTGCTAAACTTCCTGAAAATGGAGCCAAGTAGAAATGTGCTGACATTACAGACCTTCTTCCAGGAAAACACTAAAACTGCACTTAAGAACCCTCCAAGACAGGAAAGAACTTAAGGTCAGCTATGACTTTACTTGCTTTAACTTGAATGTTAATGACACACTCAAGCACTCCTACTGATACACAGACGCCCTTGCGTCTTAATAACCCTTAATACTGTCCCCTGACTGTGTAAGAAGCATAGTGTCATCTGAGTGCCATCTGTCTGAGCAAAGTGGGTGAGGGAAGCATATTTGGGGACCTCAGAGAAAACAGGTGTATATTTGTGGTAGACAGAGAGAAAGATGCAATGGGGAGAGGGCTGACCAATATGGAACAGCCTGCTTGCAGGCAATATTGTCCCAGGGTAGTAAGGGGGGAAAAAGTGATGCAAAATAACCTGCCTTGGGCACTCATCAGCCTTCTTCAGCTTCATTCTGCCCCTTGCACAGCACAGCATCCCCCTTCAGGCACCAGGCTCTGGTGGGCTGTTGGCACATCAAAGGGCTTCTTCCTCTAGACTCATTTCAGTTGGGCTGTATGCCTGAAAACCTATTAAGACCTGAAAATGAAAACACTAATATGGAAACACCTCTAGCTCCTTAGAGAGACACAGAGACACATGCACCTTCAGAGATCTTAAGCTACAGTCCTACCTTCTACTTCCCTTTGCAGAGCCTCAGGTCCTGCCTTAGGCCTTTACGACATGTACTTAAATTTCAGGACCTTGAGTCAATCTCTCACGTTTCCCATCACGAAGAACTGGTCAGAGGTGCGAGTCCAAAATATGCACTCACAATTACCTGAGGTTGTCTTTTTAAATCAGTTTAAAGTATTTTTCAGACACTACACTTTTTCAGAGACCAGACCCTGTAAGGAAATGGGAAGTGTAACATGAGGATTAGTTTTTAATATTAATAAAAGTATATTTTCCAGAAGGTTCATTGGAATTGCTATACCAGAATGAAAATTGGTCTTTCTTTTTTGGCATAGGGAAACCTTCAAGGTACTCAGACAATATGTAGCAGAGATGCTGAATTTCTAAGGGCAGCAACTGTACATTCACTAGATATTCAGCTTTTTTAATATTTTGTTTGATGTAAGAAACATCTTAAGGCATCGAATGAACCAAATCACATTTAAAGTACCAGGCTGAAGTATTGATAGCTACGTACTCATGTTCAACTGTCCACTTTGAGGTGTTCTGTCAAAGTCTAAGTGCACAAAATATTGTTGTGGAATCAAGTACTAAATTGGAAAATGGTATTTTTCATTATTCTCATCTCAAAGCATATTGATACTGTATATTATTGGTTTGCATTCTTATGAATTCTAGTCTGAACAGATAAAACTTCAAATTGCTGGTTTTAAAAAATAACACACTTACAACTCGTTTGTCTCCACAAACTTCTTGCTGCTCTTAATTAACAAAATAAAATGGTCAACATTTAAAAATATGCTGATTTTATTTCAAAGGTGCCTTCATGCTACTGGAATGCAAAGCTCTTTTGAAAAATCTGGAATTGTATTTTTTAAACAGATATAGGAAACAAAAGGTATCCATCCACTGATGAAATCCAGAATAACAGACATTCAAATAGGTAACACTTTCATAATAAAAATTATGCTAACACCATAACCTAGCATATGGTTCATTCTATGAACGTCAGATCATCTAAAATTTCCATCATAAAGAAAAACAAATCAAATATATTTAATTATACTTAAAAGTACATATTTTTGGTATAATATACAACATGAGTTCAATAGGCACAGTACTATAAAGAATTTTTTTTATTACACTTATTTAAGAATATCATGACAAAGAGAACAAATTACATTTTATGCTACGGGTTGGTTTGGTTGCTCTCTTTTGTTAAAATATTTACTTTCACTTGCATACAGATTTTCAGCAAAAGCTGATAGCTCATTATAATTATTTTTTTTCATTGTCACTGGGCTGCATTGACTTAGGAAATACTTCTATTCATTACATGTTATGTGTGAGATGAGAGGCTGCAACATAAAGCCCGGGTTTTGACATATGCATATGAAGCTCACTATGCTTTAAATAGGAATCTCCTGCAGGTATTTAAATGAAAAATATAGCCATTTAATAAATCTTTAAGTTATATTTTTCTATTTCAAGGTTAGTGAGAACACAGTTTAAAATTTTCCCTCTTTGGTAAAAGACTGAATTTCCAGCCAACTTGCTCTCAAAGTGCAAGTCTGGACGCAGTCACTGCTGAATATTGTGTGAGGTCAGTGCACAAACCCCTGCTGCATTACCAACCAGTGCTCACCTGCAGCTGAGGCAGGCAGGCAGAAAACAAAACAAAACAAAACAAAACACAACCCTAATAGCATTTCATTCTCACAACATTACTTTTATCTTCTTGAAATTAAAAGTATTGATTAAGCCCCCACGAGCTTAGCTCTTTGAAATATAGGGGTTTACAAAGGAAAAAAAAATCAATTTATGGGCTAATTTTGTCTCTTAAATGTTGCATATTTAATGCCTGGTTACAAAAGCCTCACTGATGAATACAGCAGTTACACAGAGTACTTGACAGAGATCATTGGGATACCCTGGTGGAGTACCAAAAGTTCACATCATTAGCTCAGTTCTGCATGAGGAGCATTTAAACATGAAATAAATAAATTTGGGATTGGGGGCGGGGGGGGGGGGAGGACTTTCATACCATGAAATCCCTTAATCTACTGCAATTTGCAATGACACACTTTCTGCTGGTTTAGGTAACTGTTTCATTCATGTAACCATTAAACAATGTCCCTTAAACAACTCTTGCTTTCACTGGTACAACTGTGCACATAACATAAACGGGCAAAGGAAAAACATTCAACTGGCAGCTGATTAGTTTTAGATTCTGCTATTACCAGCAGAGCTTTTACTGAGCTGTTAGCACATGCCAACACTGTGATAGCTGAATGCCACAGCAATGCACTGAAAGGAGGGAGATGATTTGGGAGCAGAGAGGAGGGGAACTGTCATTAACAGATAGCAGGCTTCTGTTCTCAGTGTTGTCAGTGTCCTGTCAAAATTTGTTTCTAGTGTATGCCTTCTTGACAAGGACAGTGCCTGAGTTACCATCGTTAAACCCCTTCAACTGTTGTAGCTTTGGATTCAAAATATCTGGGGTTTGTACTCTCTTAGGAACAAACTTGAGATCCCATGGACAGCCACGGTAGCTTCGTGTGTCGTTCAAGGATCAGGATGCGACCCCTTTATTTATGGACAGTTAATATAAATAAACACATGAGACTCACTATGAAAATGTTGGATTTTGATGACACTTAAAGCTGGATTACAACATCATTCCAATATATTTATCATGGAAAATGAATGTGTAACCCTTGGAGGTGTACAAATAAGAAGTAGGTACTGAAAGACATTTGTAAGTGCTAAAAAAGTCCCCAGAAAATAGATTTGCAGATTATTTGGAACTAGTATCAACCGAGATCAGCTAAAGCCAAATATTTCTAATGCAAAGCAAAGAAAAAACAGAGCCATAATTTGCCCTTGCAGCTCATTCATCTTTTGTCCCTGCCTGGCATTTTGCACTGTTTCCATTTCAAAAAAGCTTTCCTCTGGCTTCATTTTTGAAGTTATAATTCTCGTTATCTGTAGAAAGGGGTGTGACAGAATTAGTCTTACTGCTAAACAAGGCAGGCAGTGTCCATAACCCTTACCTATCATATGCTTCCAAGTGGGGAAAAAAAAAAAAAAAAACCAAAAGAAAAAAGAAAATAAAAGAAGTTTTGATTTCAATGTAATAAACAGAAATCCCACAAAATAATATTTGAAATATTATGCACACACGGTAGCTTCTCTGTTCTTCCTGAAGTTTTTTAGGTTTTCTTAATTGGTCTAGCAAAAAAAACCCTTCACCTTTCCTGTTGTTTCAGCTGTATCCCACACATGCTCCCACCATTCTTCCATCTTCGCTGATGTGTGCAATAGCACAAAAATAAATTATTTTGCAAAATAACATTTAAATAAAGGTACTAATTTAAAATGTACAACTCCCTCAGACTTCATCATTAAATGATACTCTGGAACTGTTATGTGGTCCAGAGTGATGTAATATTCTTAACGTTCAAAGACATTATGCATTCTATCATCCATCCCTTTACAGATTACTTAATTTATCCTGTCTTTTACAAACAATATATATATAAAAAGAATTATTAAGAATTCAAAGGGTGGACTAATTTTTCAAGCATGATGTAGGATGTCTCTTTTGTTGAGAGCCTGAGTGGAACAGAGATTCTACTTACGATGTGAAATCATGGTTAAACATGGTAACAATGTATTAGGTGGATTGTCTCTGAAACAAATGAAATGGCTAAATCTTGTGAACAATGACTATTAGATTTACAGAATTTAATTCTTGACAAAAAGAAGGGAGGAAGTATATAGTAGATATGATATTTTATGCACTTGTACTTAATTTGTAATTAAAATTAAATTCACATCACTGTTTTTAGAAGAAGAGGGACTTACTCATGGAAAGGTGTTTTCCTATTTGTGGCTTTATTTTCTTGGTTGTTTTGTAATGTATCTGTCCAATATGGCTACCTCTTTGTTATTCTTGTTATTGTTAGATTAAAAGAATGAAATAGAAAAAGTAACACGACTCCACGTATGGACCCAAGCGTGGATTTACAACAGTGCTTAAAGTGCTTTCTTATTTGAGGAGACACTTACACAAATGCCTTTTCATGCTTATCTCCTTGTCATCATGGACTATATGCTTGTTGCTTGCTCTTATGTCATTTATAATATAATGATTGGGTATTAAGTTCATACTCAGAGTTTAGTATATTGTTATTAAAAACATCTGAAAACAGGAAAATGACAATTCTATTTGTTTATTATTACAGCAATTTGAAAATTTTATTAAATATTTAAGTGCTTCATTTCATCATTTATTCCTTTGCTTCCAGGGTTGCTTAAAGCACTATGTAAGTACAAATAGATCATACTAAAAGCATATCCATCCTATTCTGGGGGTTTGACTAGGATTATTTTACTGATGTCTTGCAGAACAGGGGTGAATTTATGATCCCACGTGACCATTTATCTGCTGATGCCGCAAGGTGTCTTGCCTCCAGGATTGGTTTCCATGTACATGGCTCACCGTATCTTATGAATATTTATACATCATTATGTCTTGTTAAGTGGCAGTGCTGTAATGTGAGATGTCAAGTAGTATACTTTAATTTGCCAGTACCAGAAGTTGTGGGAGCAGCAGAAGCTGTGGCTTGACTGCCTACGTACAAAGGGTCCAAACAAGCCACTTTGGCTGCAAAGAATGAGTGGATACAGTGAAGGACTGCAAACAGGTTGGAAAACTCCAGCTCCTGGAAGTGAAAACAAAAAGATTAAACATGAAATAAAACAACATCTCTGAAGCATATACCCAGGAATGAATCACTATTCAAATAGCAATAGCTTGATGCAATTCTCCTAATGTGCCCGATAATTCTCCATTAGAGGGACTTAGACAGTCTATACTTGTTTGAAAGCTAAGATGGACAAATTTCTGAGCTTAGTGCCTCCATAGAGATATGAGATCCTACTGGTAAAGGGGAAGGAAAGTGACACTGCATTTCTGTATTCTTTTTTTCTTCCTCCAGTTAATGCAAATCTGGCACTTTTGCAGATTAATTTGGATAGAAATTGAATGATTGCACCATAACAGCCTACATATCTCTGGACTATGTATACCCAATGTACCACAAAGATCAACACTGTTGAGTTCCACATACATTACATTTGTTCATCATGTCACCTTAAACTGGTAGCTACTATCTTACCTATGCTGATTCTTTAACTAAAAAAAAATCCCACAAACCAACCAAACCCTACATATATTCAAAAAGTACATATGGTTAGACTAGCTGTGACTCTTTTAGACACCACTGCACAGGAAAAACTACATTTTTTTTCCTCCTTTGTGTCTAATTGACTTTGTCAATAGCTTTTAGGTTTTGGTTTTAGGTTATGTGGTTTTGGAGTTGGCATTTAATCAATAAATATCTGTTGTATTTGAAAGCAAATGCTGAGGTATTCGGATACATATAAGTGTAGGGACGGTGGTGCAGAGTTGCCATCTTTCTGCTTTGATTCACTGCCTATACAGATTTCTTGACTATAATATGAAGCCAGTGATAGATATCTGTTGTATATTCTATTTGTCTTTCTGTCCAGCACACGTATTTTAGGACTACGTAGTGCCGAGGGTTCTGCTTTTTTGGTTAGAAGAATATTGATGATGTTGTAAATTCAACAAAAATTGCTAAATCGCTCAAAATGACGTTAACCTGCTATTTTCTGCCTCTTCAGTTTTCCTGGAAGATATTGCTTCATGTAATTCATGGAGACATTCACAAATCCCTCATGTATGAGAGGGAACAACTGCCTGGAAGCAGACAGCTGCACGTGCAGAGTGTCTAGTGATGCACTGAATGGGTGGAGCTTTGTTCAGCTCTCTTACAGCCTGAGCAGATGTCCTTCAGACATGCTCAGAAATTAATTTACAACAGCCCATGAGCTTCTTTAACCTCCCCTAACTACCAGTTTGCAATAAAGAAGATAAAGTTTATGCCAAGTTTCACAAACCTGCCATCTGTGTCCATTTCAAAAAATCTGTTTAGAGACATTGTCATTTTTAAACTTTGAGAGAAGAGCAATTTTATCACTATGCAAAAGCTTTTTTCCTCACTTAAATTTCAAAATGAGAAACTTTGTCATAGATAGGACAACAATGGAAATTCAAAGATGAGGAAATGAGGAATTGTGGAAGCTATTTCAGAGTAAGGATTACAAATCATTCAAGTCAAGTTACTCATCAGTTAACTCCTTTTTATTAATATAATATTATTTATCATTCTGGTACTATAAAGATAAAACTGAAGCTTAAGTTGAGAGAATAAATATTTAGTGGAACACTGAAATGTTTGTAATATCAATTCTATGTGTTATCCGCAGAAAAAATACATGTCCCCCTCTGCCTTAACAAAATAAGCCTATTAAAACAAATATTACAGTTTGAGAATTGTTCAAGTCAATTAGGTAACCCTACTAGCTGAAAGTTCTTGCTATCATAATTATGGCTACTGGACACTAAATTTTCACAGTGCATTAGTGCGATTATTACCAATAGTTATCACAGGTGTTTCTGTAACCTTTCACAAAGAAATTCCAGATTGAAAGGACAGAGATGGAAACAAAAACAAAAAGAAAGTCTCCCAGATGAAAAAAAAGAACAAACAAAACCCTCTTATTGCATTATATTAAAAAACAACTACATAAAAAATACATCTACAAAATCAAGCAATTATAAGTTTGTAAATGTGCATTATATTCTTAGAAAAAATATTTCATTTCATCCATACATAAAATACTTATAGAAGAATATATTTGTTCTCTCAATAAATGTTGTGTTACGTGGTCTCTATTAGCAGAGAAACTGATCTAAAATAGATATTAAACAGATAATCCCTGTGCAAGACATTTGGAAATTAAAAATTGAATCACACAAACCTACACAGCTGAGAAAGCTGAACTCAGAATGCAGTCACTGCAACTGAGCAATCACTCTGAAAATCCTACAGTTGTATACTTAAAATCCACTTAAAGATGATACAAATTTGAAGAGTACAGCGATGCTCACAGAAAAGCCCTCAAGGATTAATTGTTGAAAAAAAAAGCATTTTGGAGAATATGCTGAGAATACACTTGAAATGAGTGTAAATGTGAGTCTGGAAAATGGTGCAAGCATCCATCAAGACACCTTGAAAACACCTGAAAGTGAGCATTTTGTTCACATTACAACAGCAGTAACTCAGGCCATTTGTCTTATTTTGGATTTCTATGCAAGATACTTTTTCTACAAGATCATTTCAAGTACAGATTGATCAGCACGAATTGCTGTTAAGGTTGTATTAATTAATAAGTACTAATGCTAAATCCTTGAAATTACCCTTCTTCCTGTGCTGGTACCATATTTCTGACCTCTTCTGTTCTCCACACTCAGAGAGGCAGACAGTTGATTGGATCTTCATCTTGATGTGCTGAGTTTTATATTCACTTTGATTTTTGTGACACTCATCTTAGGAACTGAGCTAGTCTGAGAATAAAAGCTAACCTGATACAGCACAGCTCTGTGACCTCACCTCAGCTTTTCTGACAAAACTGTTGAGCTGTGAAAAAGCCCTGCAGGTTGAGAAAGGTGAAAGCACAGGCTGAAGTGTAGCTTTTGAGTTATACATATGTTGTACTAGGCACGGAGACTCAGCTCACAGAATACTGATTGCTGTATTTACTTACAGAGTCGAAATGGAAATTCCACGTAACAAGAAAAAGAGCACTGATGATGATTTTTATATACAAAACATATTGCTATATTATATCATATATACATATGTATGAAATCTCACAGATTTAAGATACTCTTCATTTTTGTCAGAAAACTGTAAAGCATTTTTTATTGCCATGGTCCAATACTTAGCCAGGTAAAATTTAAGTGCACAGCATTCTGAGTTTATTACAGTCCTGAGATTGTGTTACCCTCTGGAAGCTGCTGTGTTATTGGAGAGACACTACTGAATAATTAAACTACAGCTAAACAAATAGGTTAATAAATAGGCAACTAGATAGGAAGGTGCCTAAGTGAATCCCTTTGTGTCTTACAGGCAAGGAGAAAGCTTTGACCTTCTGTGCTTGTTTTTTTCAACCCAACCCCAACTGCTCAGTAAGAACAAGGGGACACGTAGGCTCCGTGTCCTACCAAGGCGACAGCTCTATTTTCTAGCTCACAGTTAGAAAAATTCCGTCTGACTGTGCAAACTTGTGCAATATCTCCTGCTGAGTGACAGCTGGGAAATAACCTACAGATTGGAATGTCTAAGGGGTATCGGTGATTAATGTTGCCCCTAAGTGGTTTTCGTCTCAGAAACCACGTAGACCTTGCCTTAGAAACCTTCAAAGTCAGGTGTTTGCATCCAGGCCCCCTGCCACGGACCCACTGGTGTGACCTATGGTAATTACTGTTCAGCTTTTTCATCCTGGAATTGCTTAAATCTACAAGGAAACAATTCTTTTATACTACACTCTGTACCTTAATAGTAACACAATATTAGTTAGAGAAGAAAAAGCATGAGTACAAAGTCTCCCAGAAAAAATAGCAGTATTTTAACAATACCTGAGGATAATCAAAATGTTTAAATATCTTACATTATTTTTAAGCTGAAAAGAAGTACACCTGGTTAAGCTGTAACTAAATCCACAGCACACATTGTGTATCTCAGAGCATGCTGTTTTAAATTTTAAGACAGGCATGAAGGACACTGTAAAAAACTTTGACAGCATTATAAAATACAAGTTATTCAGTGTAAGGGCCTTTCTATCAATTAGGAATATAAACGCTGGTGGCAAATTGTTCTGGGTTCAGCCAGGATAGGGTTAATGTTCATAAGTGGCCACAGCCTTGATAAACTAGCCAATGGGATAATCCATACTACAGTGACAATCATGTCCTCTATATAAGGGGAGGGGCTGGCTCATGCCATGGGCAGTCTGTTTTCAGCAGGTGGCATTGGTGTGAGGCTGGAGCAACGAGAGTTGTGTCTTGGGTACAGGGGTTTATTATCAATTGCTTCATATATTATTTCACTAAAATTATCACTGTTACCTCGCCTCTCTTTGCATTGCTCTATTAACTTTCCTTGTCTCAACCCACTGGCTTTTTTGTTTTATTTTCCTCATGATTCTCCTCCCCTAACACATGGCAGGGTCGGGGAGGAGAAAACAGTGGGCAGAGGCTGCTCGTGTTTAGCTGCTAACTGAGGTTAAACCATGGCACAAATGTATTTCTCAAGAAGACCCAACCAAACCTGCCTGATGAATGTATGTAGCTCTGCATTTTTTTTCCTCAAAACCCCTGTTTTTTCTAAATTATTATAATATTACCAATGATATCTCTGTATAGTCCATGAGAACACAGAAGAAATGCTGTAAAATTACGAAGACAGTACATTTAAAATTTAAAATGCTGGTTCATAGCAATTTTTTTTTTCCAAGCAATGTATTTCCAGAATAACAACAAATTTATTTAAACTGGATCAAAACTCAGTATCTAAGCATTCTGACACTCTTAATTCTCTCAATAATGAATAAATATTCTAAAGCTAACAGATATGACTGCATAGATATTACATGTTGTATTACACACATCTGGGATAGCAGGAGATACACAAGATGTGCAGCATTGTAAATGAAGACAGAAAGCATTTGTATTTTGAAAGCCCATAGTTTTTACAGGAAGGAATTATATAGAATCATTTGGGTTGGAAGAGAGTTTTTAAGATCATTGAATCCAACTGTAAACCCAGCTGTACCGAGCCCACCACTAAACCATGTCCTTAAGCACCACATCTACATGTCTTTCAAATCCCTTCAGGGACAGTGACTCCACCACTTCACCAGGCAGCCTGTTCCAGGGCTTGGCAAACCTTTTAGTGAAGAAGTTCTAATATCCAACCTAACCCTCACCTTGTGCAACTTGGAGGCCATTTCCTCTCATCCTATCGCTTGTTACCTGGAAAAAGAGACTGACTCCCTGTCTCACTACAACATCCTTTCTGGTCTCCCTTGAGCCTAGTCTTCTCCAGGTTAACCAATGCCACTTCCCTCAGCCTTTTCTCATAAGACTTGTTCTCCAGAGCCTTCACCAGCTTTGTTGCCCTTCTTTGGACACACTTCAGCACCTCAATGTCCTCCTTCTAGTGAGGGGTCTGAAACTGAACCTGGTATTTGAGGTGCAGTCTCATCAGTGCTGATCCCAGGGGGACGACCACTTCCCTAGTCCTGCTGGCCATACTAACTTCTGATACAAGCCAGGATGCTGTTGGCCTTCTGGGCCACCTGGGCACACTGCTAGCTCATATTCAGTCAGCTGTCAACCATGATAAAAGCAACGTTATTTAAAAAATAATGAACAAGAACAAAAAACTCTACAGCCAGACCGCCTCATCTTGCAGAAAGTAACTGAATTATACTGCATTAAATACATTATCACATTCCATCAGTGCCATAGCTGAAACTTGGAGATGGAGGTAAATAGACCTTGGAGGCCAGAAAGCAGGATTTCAGATCAGGTATGCATATGCTGTGGCATGTTCTGCACAAAGTGTGTTAGAGTCAGTGTTGAAAGGGAAAGAGCCCTCTTGGTTCTAGCAACTACCTTAAGCTGCATCAAAGTTGCCTGCTGTGCCCTGCTTCCACATTACTGCTTGGGAAGGCAGAATTGAAAAGCCCAAATATGTCAGGGCAGTAGCTCCTCAGAGTTTTTGGGTTCGTTCTCGACTGTGAGCTCTCGTTTCAATATATTCTGACTGTTCCCCATGTAATATAATGGGGAAAAAAAAATTATCTTCATGTAAAAATTATGTTACGCTGTATTTGCTGTTACAACAGCGGGTCTCCTGGCCATCTGAAGCACAGAGCTGCATTTAATAGGTGGTGATAGCTGTGGTCATGAATATTCATCACAACCTTTAACAGATGTTTTACAAAACTCCCATCATCTGATACCAAATGAAGCCAGCATACAGTATGCATGAAACCTGGCACTACAAGCATTTCTGAATATCTGATTAACATTTCCTAATGAGTCAAGAGTTCCCCAAATAGCTATGCCTCTAACTCTGTAATGCTAGTAAAGTCCAAAAAATAGAGGCTAGATTGTTCCACCTCTTCTCATGCTGAATAGTGCTTTAATTCCAGGAGAGACTTAAAGAATACTGAAGGGACCTATCCACAGAACTTTAAGCTAACCAAAGTTGAAAAATGGTTCATCTTTGCATTCATTTTATAGCCACATTTATCTATATTTCATAGACTAAGCAGCATACTTCAAAGGTAAACAAATTGGAATGGATAGAAGTGCTCACTATAAATGCCATAGAGCCAAAGACAAGATAATCAGACATTTTTTCATCATAATATGATTGGTATGCTTTGATCACCAAGAAAATGAATTAAAAGTTAAAAAAAAATATATATATTTCCAAATTGATCAATGCAACAGTATAAATTTCTAATAAAGAGAAGCAACCAGAGAGCATGACAGCATATTAATAAACATGCCAGCAAGTTTATACAATATTCTGCCTTCATAAGGTAGAAGGTGGATTTTCTACTTTCACAAAAGATAGAAGGATGAAATTTCCTGGAAATAAAGCTCTGTTCAGTTTAAGTGAGAATAACAATAGGTACAATAAAGGTACCAGGGTATCTCTAAGACTTATAAAGTGATTTGCATGACAGATTTAAATTAAAACTTGAAAACATTTTGATGAAAGCTATTTTTTATTCTTCAAAATCTAGACTTCATACTTTCTTTTTAAAATTTTTAAAAAAAAAAAGTATTAAAAATACTTTCTAGTTTTACTGCAATACAGCAACATTGTCCCATTCTTGGATTTCTATGAAGTTCCTTTAGTGCTAAAATCATGTATTAATACAATGGCAATAGCAGACAGATATTACAAAAATAATGATAAGTTTCATGCCTCATCTGTGCTTGGGCGCATAATATAATTTTCCAACTAGTTGCTGAAGAGAAAATCATCCTCATGACATTAGATTATGTTTTCTTATTAGAGATGAGAAGAAATTTTGTACTATTGAAACAATTTCTGAAGGAAATCAGAAGTAGGAAAATATTTATCATTGAGATACAGCAGAAGATGAAGGTATTGAAAGCCACAGTCCACCACATTTTGTTGCTGTCATTTTGATAGGAGCTTTTACATACCTTTACTGTACTGAGCACAACATTTAAAATCAAGTAAATAGTTGCTAGATAGAAAATAATAGCAAACAAAGAGACAGGAAGGAAAAAAAGGTGCATAATGTAGTTATTTGCATTTAAACTCATGACTGCCCCTGATACAATGCCTTTTTTCTTTATATACTTTATTATGTTGTGCATATTTAGCTCTTTTACACAAAAAAAATATTTTAACATTTCCTCTTTGCTCATGGAGCTATATTGTTATCACATTCATTCAGCAATTTGTGCTCTGACACGATCAGGAAAAGTGGTATAGTAAATGCTTCAAAAGCAAGGCTTCTAGATGGCCAAGAAAATAATCCTTAGGTTTACACAAAAATTTGGATTTTAGCAAAAAAGACCTTCAATTCAGACTCTAAGGCAGTTCCAGTTATCAAAGATCCTGGGAGATCACTTCTTACACATGCTGGGACAGTACGTGCCCCACCCTCAAAAGTCATAAATCAAACTAAGCATAAATCTCTCAGGGTTACTGTTTTCATAAATGAGCTCTTGACTCTAAAGCACAGCTGAAAATATAACATTTCTAATTTTGAATGACACAGAGACACAAAGCTTCAGTCTTGTACAGGTATATATGGTTAATCCACGTTGTTTGGGTTTTTTTTTTTTTTCCCCCTGAGAAATAAAGCCAGATTTTAGACCTCTGCTTTTATCTCCAAATTGACTTAAGAACATATTTTGCACCATTTCAGCATTGAGTGTAAAATGGGGCATTTAAACTCTCAGCCAGCTTTAGCAAAATAATTAAGAGGAGTGTTGGCACATATGCCTAAAACCATATATAGCGAGTCCTGGGTTTTATTATTTTTTAATGTAATTACACCTTTCAGAAGATTTTAAACTTGTAAAAATTCAAGCAATTGAATCACTTCTATTTTCTTGTAATTTCTTTGGTATCCTTTGCATTTCTTTGTGCTTTAATTTAATATTTCTAACTAATGTAGTTTAATTTATTCCTCTGTTTCCCTAGTTGCTTTCATAATTGCTTTTAATGTACATTGTCTTTATAAAACAAACAATTGTTTTTACCTTTGCTTCAATTTGTTTAGTATCTTGGTTTTGGAACAAAAATTTGATTTTGCTCTTCCCATCATCTGAAGAACCTTTGAGTTGGGAAAACTTGTACCTCCAAAGTACAGCCTAAAGGAAGAAAGAAAGAAACATAAAAAGCCATACACAAGTCAGTGTAGTTATCATT
Source organism: Merops nubicus (assembly GCF_000691845.1). Taxonomy (NCBI): domain Eukaryota; kingdom Metazoa; phylum Chordata; class Aves; order Coraciiformes; family Meropidae; genus Merops; species Merops nubicus. The sequence goes on from NW_008627521.1 coordinate 48,800, forward strand.
GAAAACTGTATTAGACATAGCTGATATCCTTCCATGGGACTTTTCAGCTCCACCATGATATATCATTAAATCAATTTAGTGTTATTTGATGTGTCTTTGATCATATGGGTATATTATACTTTGGCAGTGACTGAGTTCAGTCAGATTATATTTGTGAACTTTATTCTGAAATTCCTTTACCTGTATTTAATCCTGAATTAAAAAAAAAAAAAAGGACAGAGAGGGTTAGTACAATTCATTGTCATGCCAAAATCAGAGAATTTGTTCCACTGACTATCTGTGGTTTCCCATCTGAAGTGATAACCTGTTATAGAAGACCTCTCTTTCTTTGTACATTTAAAAATCTAGCTGTATTAACATAAACGGCTTATCAAATTTTTTTTAAAAAAACTAGTTTTAAATTATAAAATAAGAGGAAACCTTGTAATGAGAACTTATTTTGACTTTACTTACGAGAGTTCTAGTCAGAAATTTGAGCATCATTAATTCTAAGCATATCAGTGGCCTTTCAAGTAATTAGAATATGAATTACATTGTCTTGTTGAAAAAAAGACATATTACAGAATAAATATGCAATTAATAAAATTTACAGCTGGCTAGAAAAACATCTTTTTTTATATCTAATATGGATTTATGAAGCAAGAAAGACATTTCAAACTACATTGCTTAAAAGTGGAAAAAAGTTATTTTTTATTCCAGGTCTTTTCAGACCCATTTAAAGGTATCTCCCTCCATCCACCTTCCAGATATTTTGAAGCACTAACATTTTTCATTGTGACTTCAGGAGTATTTCATATAATTACAAGGTCATCCTCACTTACATTGTGCTGTTATTTTGAGGAGTTATTAATTTCACATGCATTAGACAACAAAGAAACTTAGGGCAAGAAGTGCAGTTCCACTTTCTTTGGTCTAAGTTTGTAAATGACTTACTTTCAGTGGCATAGCATGACACTTCCATCTATGCCCTTTGTCTGTATCTATAAATAATTTAGAATCTACTTGAAATTAAGCATAATATGAGGGAGGTCAAATGTGTAACTGTCCTAAATTTGTGCAGGTCCCTTTGATTTACGGTGTTTTGATCTCTTAATATTAATGACTGGCAAAAATCTCTAATGTGCACCAGCCTAAATAAAGTTAGTTGTGTTTGTCTTAGTCACCTGAAGTGGAAAAATACCCAAAGGATGGAATCTTAACTGTGGACATTACACAAAGAAAGTGCTAGAATTTATTTTCCAAAAAATTGTTTCTCTATCCTTGCCACTTCCAGATAAAAACCTCTCCATCTCAGTACCACTTTAATTCTCTGTGTATGTGACAGGTGAGCTCCCATCTACCATAAGCAGAGTTAAGGATATTCTGTTTCAGATAAACTAGAGGAATTTGGCAATTTCTGTGAAACTATATCATATTTGTTTCAAACGCTGTCCTCTTGAGATGACCAACCTGTGCTACAGAAAATAGAATAGCTTTCCTCACTTCTGTGTGCAATTCCTTTCACCTTGTTTGCTCAATGATTTTTACTTATGTCCTGTAGACAGTGATTTAAGAAAGCAAACCAAAACAACCATTCAGGTGGCCATGCTTTCTACCTATATTGTAGACTTTTTTTTTTCTTTACACACATATGTGACTCAACAGACCCTGTCAGAAGATCAAGATCATTGCCTTTCTCCAGGAACAGCAAATCTATTTAAGCACGTAATTTCCTAGATGAGAAATGCAAAAGGCATTGATGGTGTCTTTATCTCAGGAGAACAACAATAGAAAAATATGTTAGCTATCATCTTTCTCTTCTCTGATGATGTATGGCGAGGCCAGGAGAGAGGTGCAACAGTAACAAGGACCCTTAGATGGGCAGGCAAAATCCCAGGAGACCTGGCTTTATTCCAAATCAGGTTAAGTTCGACTAAATATGAAAACTGTTCAGAACTGCAGTACTTTGGCACTTCCCATGTTGTTTCACTACTAAATCATTCCCATTCATAGAAAAGATAATGACAGTCAAACCAAACCACAGGCATAAGTCAAGAGCACCCTTCAGTTTATGCATAACTTTGGTTTTGCAGAGCCCTACTTAGCAATGGCTGTTACTCCAATGCATTGCAAAATAAGGACTATAGAAGGAGGGCATGAAATCCTTCTTGAGAATAATCTCAGCAAGACTGCACTTCTTCCATCAGGATATCAAAATGATTTCCTAGAACTGACAATTCAACAGCATACTTTGCAGAGACTATTAAACACTCTTTGTCTAAAGAGGAAGGATTTAAAATGCCATTAACAATGCATGAAATGATTCCCAAGTGAAAGTACTACCTGTTTCTTTTGAGTACTCTTCAACACATTTGCACATATTTTTTTTCCCCAACAATGTCCACATGAAGGAGGCATATTTTGGTAAAAATAAGAGTGGGGAAGTGTTTTGAGTTTTAAGTCAAAAGTTTTGAGTTTTAATACAAAGTATTTCAAAGATTCAAACTAGTCATCCTAGCTACTTCTTTTGTACTAAAGAATTTCTGAACAACTGTTCCTTCATCCTGGCTTGAACTGGCATAACACTGGTTCATTTTGGTATGCTCTGGATGGGATAACACTGGTTCATTTTGGTATGCTCTGGACGGGATAACACTGGTTCATTTTGGTATGCTCTGGACAGGATAACACTGGTTCATTTTGGTATGCTCTGGACGGGATAACACTGGTTCATTTTGGTATGCTCTGGACAGGATAACACTGGTTCATTTCGGCATGCTCTGGACGCGTCCACATCTCAAAGTACCACAGAACATTAGAAGTATAACACATAGCTTAAACTAGATGTCCAAATTCTAGATGAATAAAATTGGGTGAATTAGTTAAGCATATGCCTGGTAAGACTCCTCAGTAAGATTTCTTGTCTCCTGCCAAAGAAGCTGAACTGCTGCCTTGTGCAGATAGAAGTGCGCATTTTGCATGTGTAGCAGATGTAGAAGATGGTGCAGACTGCTGTGAGTAGCAGTCAGATCACTCTTAAAATACAGTACCTTGGGGAACACTTGGTTACTTTCTCTTGTATTTTCTGTATCTTGTACACATTTTTTTTTTAAAATTATTTTCATTTTCATTACTACAAAATGCATAAGCAGTGAACAGTGACCAGACCTATCCTTTTTCAAGTACTACCTCATAGTGCCAGAGTAAGTAGGAGAAGCAAGACCTACTCACCTAAGAACCCAGTTTCACAGACTTGTGTGTTTATGACATTCCTGTTGCTACACAAGAGTTTCACATTATCTTTCAAGTTCCCTATGTGCTGACTTCAGTGTCACAGTGCTCGCTGTGGTGACTGCTCTGAATTCTAATTTTTAAAGGCTAAACCTGTATTAAGAGTAGGCACACTTGGGGATAGTGATATATAGCACAGTCAAAGTCAAGGGAATGATTTTTTTCATGTTTTTTGAACATGACAGTTCCTTGGAGCCATTTGCTGAATGCCTGCCTCAGAATGTTAACGTACATTGGTGTAATTTTGTACATATATACATACAGATGTATAGACTGACTTTTAAGCAGTAAGTACATCTGCAAAAACATGATGGCTTTTTCACAAATTGCAACCCTCCCTCCAAATGTGTCCCATAAATTATTCCTAAATCAGTTTTATGAATTATAAAACATAAGCAGAAGGACTTGCTTACTCATTTGAAGGTGCAGTGTTACTGAGCTCAACACTCTATAATACATTGTGATAGGACTTCTTTTAGTTACCAAAAGCAGCTTTTTCTCTTCAAGTGCTTTCTTTGCATAATCCTCAGTAACTGTGTGGAACTTGCATCACTGAGAATATTTTACAGGACTATATATAGAATTTTTAGGAAGCAGTAAATTTCTGTTTACCCTAAAATAGATTTTACAGTGGACCAGGTGGCAATTCCTTTTAAAGCACAAATTGCAACCAAGTTGAAAAAGCTTCTGTGGTAGATGCTGACATCAGCTACTGGTAAGGACCTTGAGACACTTCTCAAGTTGAGGCACACAACCTTACCTTGATAGAAGACCAAGATCAGAACTTGGTATTCACTACCTATTGCCTTTAAAAGGGAACTCTCAAGCCATGAGTAGAGACATAATTTATGAATTACAGCAAGCAGTCCATTTTAGAAGCTGTGAACCAAGCACATACTGAAATTACCACCAGCTTCACAATTTGCATACATTCAGTGTGGTCATGGAAAGTCTGACAAAGAATCCATGTTTTGAGAAATGCACTCTGAGAAGACAATCTCATTGAACAAATACTGCATGTCTCACGCATAACAGTGAAAACAAACAATAAGATATAAATCCTTTCCCCAATTATTATTCATCGATCATCTAGGCTGTTTTTTACATATTATGCCATTTAATAAAATTAACTTCAAAGAATACCAGAATGCAATGCAAACAAACAGTGCGGACAAGCTGACAAATTAGATTTAAGACTTCTCTTGAGATGTTACTAAATTACTGTAATAAGAAGTCAACAAAAAGTGAAATCCTATCTTCACTAAAATTAATAGGATTTTTTTTCCCTTTGACATATCTGAGACCAAGATTCTCCACCAATACTTTTTAATGAGAAATATTTTATTTATAAGTAATCATCTAGGACTCATTTATTCTAGTCTTTGTAACCAAATTACTGCCTATTATCTTCTACTGGTGTTATTTTGCTGTAATCACCCAAGGATGCTCTCTGCCTGCATATTTTTAATTTATAGATGGGACATAAATGCAATACATAAATAGTACATGGAAGAAAAGCTATTGACTTCAGTACTTGTAATACTTCGATGTTCTCCACAGTCACACAAATGAAAAACAATTATATTGCTCCTATTCTGGTGCTAAATCTAAAACACATATTCTGCAAGAGACCTTAGAAAATATTTTCACATTCATGTCATATATCAGTTTGCTACTCACTCCCATAATTTCATAATCCTGGACTAAACTACATAGAATTTTCGTAAGGTGCCATCAAACAAAATCACCTCCTATCTAGATAATGGTATCAGAAAAGTGGAAATGCATCAGAATGATCTTAGTATAAGCTCTGATCAGGAGTGTTGGTTACCATTTTGTTTGTTTTGGGTCAAGGAGATTGATCCCTAAACAGAGACTGGATTACCAAGCAAACACAGAATAAGTAGGTGTCTGTATTTTTTCTCACCATGCTCTAAGGAATACGCATAAAAATGAGTGTCTGAGTGGTCCAAGGCTCTGTGATAGCCCTACAATTTAGCAAGGCTATATAGAGCATTTTGCATTGGCATCAAGAAAATAAAAGCTGCATTTTGTCAACATGAAAGTCTCCAACCAGAACAAAATTAATTTGTGTCCTATGGCTTCAATGATACCTACCTTGAATTTATTATTAAACAGTCTTGCCTCTTCTACATTAGATTATGCACTGTGGACCAATTCTCTTCTTGCAAAAAGACCATTTACACTTAATGAAGTTGTGAAATAGTGTTTGCATCTCGTACTGTAACAGCATCATTTCACCTGCCAGTGCACATCACCAGATACAGCTTTTCTCTACACTTTCCATTGACATGAATCACACAGGTTTTACTATGTAATAGCAAAACAAGTGGCCTTCAGTAGGGTGCTTGGAAAAAAACTGAGTCTCAGAGCTTTTTAAGGATTAGACAGCTATAACTCAGACCACCCGTAAATGGTGGAGTAAATAAAGAATCCAACTTTACTAAGGAAAGGATGTCACAGGTTACTCTTCAAATATTAGTTTCAGCACATCCCTTTGTTATCTTTTCCATTGCATCTTCAAAAAACCGTAGCTATACTTTTCCAAAACTGCCACCTTTTTCTTGATACTTTAATTAAATAATACTGTTCAGCTTCCTAAGGCAATTTTTTATACTCGCTATATTACAGAATTATGATAAATTTCAATGGACACCTTTCAATCTAATGTTGTTTGTCATCTGACTAAAAGAAATGATAATCCTTCAAGCCAAACTAAATCAAGAGCAGATGCCTTGTAGGTCCTTATTTTCAAGAATAAAAGTAAATGGGTCTTGGGGCACCTGGGATACACCCTAATTTGGCTGTTTGTCTCATACATAATTGAGAAAGATTGCATTCAAAAAAAGTGACACTTTGTCCATACTGATAGCAGCAGTAGGAAACTGAGCAGGATTAACATCTTGTTCATGCTCAGTTGTACTGCGTTACCCATCTCTGGAGAGTGTCTTACTACAAAAGAATTACGGTCCCAGGCAATTTCCTCTGTCAACTGCTGTGGCTTTATAACTGTACAGGGAAAGACAGGGGAGGACACAGAGGATAAAGAACAAAAATGAGACAGGAAAACACAAGAAAGTCAGCCCTAATAAAATAACTTCTTCTCCATTACTGAAGTCACATCGAATATTAAAAGACTACAGTTTATTTGTTTAGTGCTGATAGATGACCTACCAATATTTGTTTCTAGCCACAGTACATAGGACTGAATGAACCACACTTGATAGCTTATATTAAAGTTACAGTAGCTATTTATTCAGCATTTCAATTTCTAAGCATGGCATAAATATTTGCTCACAAGGGTTACCTTATTAAATCCCCACCTTGAAGTGAGCCTGGTTTCCTTTTGCCTTCTCTGTTGCTGAACTTTGGATATCAAGGGGTTTTTTACATGCTATAAAAGTAATATTAGTATATTGTATGTGTATTAGCTCCATAAAGAGACACATCTTAAGGTATGTATCCCTAAAATACATGGAGTTTGTTCCTTAAGAAATTAAGAAAAATGCTGTTCTGTGTTATTTAGTAGACTTTCAGTATGAAAACCAAATTAAAGATATTTGCAATGCACTTTATTGTTTACAGTGTATTCCCTTTTATGATGAAGTGCGCAAGGTGTCTGCCAAAGAACAGATGACAGGTACATTGAACTTTGTTGATATGCACCTTGTGGGCCATTACAGAACCTTTTGTTACTTTGTTCTAGCATCACCATATAATTCAGCAGCAGTTTATTTTCAGTCCCATAAGGGATATTTTTTTTCTCTTTTGACAAATCTAGATTTTTGACTAATAAATATTTCTGACTGATGATTTAATGAGCAGTAAATATGATGGAGGACAGACACAGCACTTTGCCCAGGTAGGCATATTGGAGTGTGCACCCACACAAACACATGCATATGTTATTCCTACAAGCTTTGGTGGAAATATGCATGTTATGGATTCAAATTTTAATGAACACGTCAATGTAAACAGAAATATACGTACATAACACAGGTTTATGTATATATACCCATACACTTGAGGAATACACTTTTTTTTTTGTTAGAAACATCAAAAATAAGTAATTGTGCAGGACTCAGGAAAAATGCTTTCCCCAGTAAACACTGATATACAGAATGCTGCAAAAATAGCTGAGGATAAAATTTGATTTATAGCTTCTAACATTTGCAACAAAACGTTTTGCATCTTTTTAGAATGTTTGTGACTTTTTTTTAAAAAGAACATTTAGCATCTAAAACATTTCAAAGGAAAAATTATGTCCAGAGTGGATGTTGTAGACAGCACTGATGTAAGATAATTTGTATTGCAAGGAGTAACTAAACAGAATCTGAAAAAACTTTATTAGGCAGTCAAGAGAAAGAATATCTAAATGGTATTCACAAAGATTATTTAAGTTCACTTTTAGTAGAATACCAGCAAGGGAGAAAGAGGGAATTTCAGTAAGAGGATGTTATTTGGCGTCCTTTATTTCAGGTAATGCAAATGAAATTGCATTACAGGTGGTAACAATTTTTTTTAAGAAGACCCCAGTGGAAATGATGCTGTGGGGAAAATCTGTAATGATAGTATTTCAATTTCTATGTATGTCAGTCAACACAGGAGTCAGGTGCCACTTTCACACCAGGTATATCACTACTGCAAATGAAGGACTACACGATAGAAACGTATTGTAGTCAAATATTTGCCACTGTCTGCTTGGCCTGTATGTCACAACTCTCTCTCAAACTATACATCACTAATAAGAAAAAAGATGACAACTTGCACTGGAGCTTTGGCTTTAGAGAGTGATACAGAAGAACAAAAGCATGATTACTACTTTTTAACATGAAGAGAGAGAAATTGTTTTGTGTCCATAATTACATTTGGTAGTTTACAAACTGTTTAGCTGAATAAAGACATTATTTTCTGAAGTGTTGGAAGAACCCGATTTACCTAAGCAGTCTTAAAAACTGTTTATTTTCCTTTCAGGAAATCACAATGGTTTGTTATAAAACAACATACCAAATGCTCTAAGTGATAAATTATTGCTGGTTCTATGAGCTATCAGTCAGAAAATGAGTAAGAGAGAGCAGGGGATATGCAGCAGACTATGATTTATACCAGTGCTCTTGTAATCACATCAGAGTACAAATTTGTTCCAAAGAACTCAGTTTAATACTTTGTGTACTCACATTTATCATAGGTCTGTGCAGACAGAGAAACATTTTTATCGAATTGTGATGTGTTTGCCTTGAAATACATTTAGCACAGATGACAGCTTTTAACCACTAATTTCAGCTTACATAGTTAAGTATTACATAAAGATTACATGACAGCAAACAAGGAAACGAGCCACACAGGGTTGTATGTCTTTTGACTGGGAACCATAAGTATAATGAGAGTCATTACCCTCTATAAACTCATTCATGAGCACTAGTAGTGAGTTTGGGTTTTAGAACATTTATGAAATTTTGACTTCAATTTGTCAGGCATGTCAGAAAAATCAAATCTATTAACTTGAAAAATGAGAGGGGAAAAAAACCAACAACCTAAATATTGCTTCATTGCTTAAATAACTTGACTATTGGAATAGCTACACAACTGTTAAAATCATGAGTTGATAAATTTGGCTTCACTTCGGTTTATCAGTTATTATTCACTATTAAAAATAGTTCATGGTAAATTCAGCAGTGATTAAGAAAAAAAACCCTTAAAATACCATGAACATACCATTAAGTATAAAATTGAAATTGCCCAAAGGTGTACTGAATACTCCCCTGCACCAAAATATAAGACAGGACTTTTCAGGTGTCCACAGAAACTACAACTTGAGCTTTGTGTTCTAGGACACAAGTAAGTATTAATAATAATAAAAAAGAATTATATTCATTAGATCTGTCATCCAAGTATTTATCCAAAACCCCCTTTGAATTCCTTAAAAGATTTTTGCATCTGCAGTGTTATTCTGGGAGAAGTGAGAGGTGGAATGAATGAATTATCTGACATTGTACTCTGAAGTCCATAGAATATGGCTTCGAGTTAAGCTTTACTCATACAAGAGTAAAGAAACTGTTTGACAGTTTCAACTGTAGTGAGCACTTGGCAACAGATTTTGTTGCTTTATACAGTATTGTTTTTCTTCTCTTCTAATGCAATTGCATTAGAGCCATCCACATCATGTCACACTGACATACATCTGACTACCTAACAAAACAGTATGTCCTTTTTTTATCCATGGTGCTATAGTTTATTCTAACATACAACCTAATTAATGTGCAACACTGCAGGTAGATTTCTCAGAATACTAACTGCATTGTGTTTACAACACCGAAAGTTTTAAGATAACAATCTGCTTCAAAATAATATGTAGAGAAAATGAAATACTATTTTTATTTCTTTTATATGTAAATGTTTTTTATGTGAAATCTTTGTTGTGAATGTTATGCAGTAGTTTACTTATGCTTATGCTATTTATTTAAGTGATTATATAGCAGAAGCCTGAAAACATTTTTCAAGGAATCTGTTGAAAAGATAAATACTATTCTATCTCATTAGAAAACTTCAAGTTTCTCTTTTGATTTGCTCTTGTACAACTTCCATTCAAGCCAGAAAAACATGTATCTGTATTTATGTTTACAAATATTTAACTTTGAAGGGAGAGGCACAGTTTTTGTTAGACTTTTTTTTTTTTCCCCCCTAGATGATGTGCTTTTTAATTGCTAACAGAAGAATATAATGTGTTGGGTCACCAAAAGAATTGCATCATGTGTTCCATGAAATGTTTGTGGGATGAATGAAGGAGTTTTCACAAAGACTGGTGAACAGTGATAGGAAGACCTGCAAGACAGCATGACTAGCATATGTAACACAAAGTCAGAAGAAAATTCTCCACAAATTTTTAGAAGAAAAAAAAAACCCAACCAAACAGATCAGGCATTTTTAACACAGTGCCTTTATCTTAAAATGTACTTTTTGCTTGCCTGTATTTTTTCTATCAAGGGAAAACAAACCACACCCTGAAACCTTCTGGATTCTCTCTTGAGCTTTACTAGTGTGGTCCCTTCCTCCATTCAGGAAAATAAAACCCACTTTTAAGAGAAGAATCAGCAAGCATTAAGGCAAAATTGATTTGATTGGTAAAAACACAGGAAGTACAAGAAATACAGTGGAAATGTGAACAGTGCAAGTGGAAAAAGTGGAAGTGAAACTAAAAGGTAAGTGTAAAAAAGGAAAGAAGGAAAGAGTAGTTTTTCAGGTTGACTCACTACTACAGCATGCAGCTCCTGGGTGGATTCAGGAGCTTTGAGGACAAGAGTGACACAGTAGGTGGTTGGTGATGGGTTTGACAGATCAGAAGGAGTTCCCTGCTCTTCCTTGAATTTTGTATATAAGCGTGGTGAACAAGTGGTACCAACAGAGATTTCTAAGGCTGGTCTGGGTCCAATAAATGTTTTCTGGGCAGCTATCCACTGAAAGGCTGTCAGAGGGGAAGGAGGAGGAGCAGAACAGTATGTCAGATGATGTAAAATATACTACACTTTCTCTAGTTACAACTACAGTCTATTCTCTGCAATAAAAATGTCTTTCCTCCATTTCATGAAGAGTTCTACACTTGTCTGTTCTGTCCACACGATGCCTATGAAATCCTCCCCTTCTTGGAGGAAATTCCTTCACACCTCTGATACGCTTTCATACTTTGTTGAAACTTCTTTCAAATTCTGTAAATGTGTCCATTTTTGTCAGTACTTAGACCCTCAAGATCCCCAGATACTCAGCTGTGGTTAATGTTTGGTTTAAAATTTCAGGCTTGATGCCACCCCAGAAGGAACAGGTCCCTCCCCTGGTTTCACGGCTTTGCAGATGAAGGGCAGAGGAAAAAGAAAATTGCCTCATACTCTTAAAATGCTTTATGGGACTTCTCAAGTTTGGGAGACTTGAAAGATGGGAAATTTCTTCTTGGCTTTCTTCTGGTTGTCATCAAGTCATCAAAGCTTCACTTCAGTGGTCTTGCATTGTGGATCATCTGGTACTTGGTTGCGTAGTGTGATTTTAGTTTGGGTGGGTTCCCAGCTGTTCTGGACTCTTCTGGCTTAAAATGGAAGTTAGAGGCTAATTTTTTGCTGCACTTGTTTTAATGCTGGAGTTTAGCATGTATTTTTAGTGCTATTTATGTGACTTGATAGGCAACATGGGGCAGCAGGAAGAGAGAAGAGCTGAATGTAAATCTGCTGGCAAAGCTAACAATTGCCTTAGAATTTCAGCAGCCTATTTTAATACTTGAAACATTTTCCCACTCTTTGATATGAGAGAAAAAATAAATTAAAAAACCTATTTGTAAGGGCAAAGAATAATCTGTTTTAAGTAATATTGTTCTCCAGGATGATGTCTCAAGAAACTGCACAAATGGAAAGGTACAATGACTTATTTGAGAAAGCAGGGAAGTGAAGTTATAGAAAAAAACTCTAGTACATATACATCTGGAAATCTGCTGTATGTGTTCTAAGGACTTACCAAAAGGGTACTACACCTTTCAGCTGTGGTAACATGTACAAAGGCATTTGTGCTTCTGCTTTGCTGTCTGAAATTTGATGTATGCTTGTACTGCAGGTAATGGCTTTGAAAGAGTCTAATGTCATTTGAGAAACAGAGATGTGCAAAAGCTTCAAAGGAGATGAAAGCTTATCTTTATACAAAAGCATTGCTTCATTATTAATCATGGGTGAGGGGAAACCCATAATTTTTTTTCTGAGCCACTGCATTTTAATTTAATTCATTTAACTTATTTCTCATAAGGAACACCTGCCTTACGAGGAGAGGCTGAGAGACCTGGGGCTTTTTAGTTTGGAGAAGAGAAGACTTAGGGGGGATCTAATTAATGTGTATAAATACATGAGGGCTGGGTGTCAAGATGAAAGGGGCAACCTCTTTTCACTGGTACCCTGTGACAGGACGAGGGGCAATGGATATAAGCTGGAGCAAAGGAAGTTCCGCCTCAACATGAGAAAGAACTTCTTTACTGTTGCAAAAAGAAAAAAAAAAAATATATATATGAGTATTTGAATTTCAAATTCATCACAACTTGTGCAAATAAACAGTAGAATGGAGGGGGGAAAAATAAAAGGCTTCCGATTGGTAGAGTAATGTGGTAGGAAGGGTTGACAAGATAGATAATAGGAGCCTGTTCTGGAAAGAAAAGGGCATTTTTTCAAGCAATTGCTGGTGGCAGTGATGCAGCATTTCAAAGGAAAATGGAATATTTTATGTTCTCCCATAGTAGTAGTGTCAAGCAGTAGCAATAAAGCCTACCTACATTTTAGTACTTGTTAGCAATTAGTGCAAATGCAAACATCACGTTGGCTCTTAATGATTTTACTGAGATTTGGACTTGCATTAATATAACCTGAAAATTGATAGCATATTATTCACTTGAATATAACAAACTATTTCATCAGTTGTACTGAGCTTTTTAAAGACTGACAGGAAAAACATGACACATACAGACCATGGCTGATTTCTCTTTTAACAGACACCTGAACTAAAATATCTAAAACATAAACTGACATTTATAATACACACTCCCACCTATTAAACAGGAGAAGAGAAAGGCAGGTTCTTTTCACAGCTCACAGATCAGCTTAAAACCAAGAAGATTATTTCCTCCCAAAATCAAGGATGCACAAGTGAAAGACAGATCCAGCTGAACTACTCTGGGCTTTCATGTGAAATTAAAGAATGAAGACTTGATGTTTGTTTCAGGTTGATTTTGGTATTGACTCTTCAATAACAAGCACACAACAGAACACAACTTCTCACATCATTTGGAAATCACCTTCAAATTTTAAACTAAAGCATAAGAGATTTGACAAGAGATGATCTGCTGCGATAACAAAAAGAAATACATTTTGAGGATGTACTACCTATCTCAGATTATAGGAAATAACTAGGAATAATAATAATGTGATGGAAATAAGTCTTAGAAGTTTACCTTTGTGGCAGCATCAAAACAGACAAAGCCAAAGTTAAAGTCAATGGTAAGTCCCATAAGATGACTCTCCAAAACACAGGCATACGTCTTGCACTGTAAAAGAAAAATCAGAGATAGCAGTTACCACACAACACATTTCTACAGATTTTTTTCTAGAAGCGGTATTTTGGGGTCTTCATTCTAATTACATATCTCAAAATTATTATCCTAAGTAATTTGTGTGTAAATAGGTCAATTTACTGTCAGTGTATTTCAAATCAAAGGATGTGTATCAGTGATGAAGTTTTCAAAGTATTGTAAAAAGATGCTTTGCTTCCACTAGGGAAAACATCAATCAGAATCAGAATTGCCTCAGTGGTTTACCAATGTCAACAGCTAAAAGGGAAGTTTCATTTTTTTTGAACTCCCTTATTCATTTTGGTAGCCAGTAACTTCCTCTACCATTAATATATTCTTTTTAGCTTTTTATGAAAAAATGCTTTAAAAAAAATCTCCTGGGTATGCTCTTTATTGTGGTTTTGTGTTGTCTTCAATCTCAGTGAAAAAGGTTGAATTTCATACAATGTAGCAACTGACATAATCATATGGAATGTGTTTTTTGCTTCAGCTAGAAAACCAATATATCTCAAATAAATCACAAAAGACTTTCTGATTCAATTTTTTTTTTTTAAATCTATGCATCTATTTGCATAACATCACACTTCAACACAAGCTGTGAGACATCTACTAGTGTTGTTTTAAACTACTGCTATGCCTGGAGGCTGACCTCAGGTACAGAATGACAAACTCATATTTTTCATCACAAACTCATTTTTCATCACAAACTATGTAAAAAAGATTAAAACATTTCAAAATCTGATTTTTTTTAGAGAAACTATTCTTATTTTATAGAAATGTTACCCTCCAGATTAAATGAAATATAGTTATTTTCTTCAAATGTTGCTATAGCCACTAAATATATGAAATGAGAATAAAGACTTGCATGATCTATTATGTATTAAAGAACCAATACCAATACATACAATGTAAACATGGGGGCCATGTAAGTTACTGAATTATTTGTGTCACAAAATTATTAAATATTAATTTTTTTTGCATTTTTAATTATCAAGGATAAATCACATGCCTTTATCTATATATTCTTTGGGTGGGCTTTTGGTTTCTAAATGGTCTTCCCCAGAACACAAGAAGCTTATAGGGCTCATTAAAAACTTCTAAGATTTAAAATAGACATGGTAAAGAAGGAAAATGGAAAAGTTCATAGCTATATAGACGTTTTTGTTATTCTAAATTTTACTTTCTCACATGTTAATATAGATTTCTTTTCCAGGATGGAAATATTCAATGAATTGCTCTCATTAATCAAATCAGGTCTCAGCTATATACAAATAGCTGTTGGTTAATTGTTGTGTGCACAGCTTGGAGCTCTAGAATCCAGGTTGCAAACATAGTGTTGTGCAGCATTGAAGATGAAGGACATTCTGTTACTTATCACTAGGGTCCAAATGCAGGGTGTAAGCCATTCTATAGGAAAAACATGCTCATCTATAACTCAGAAGTGAAAACAATCCATGGCACGTGCCTTACAAGACGATTTTGCATTACTGTTGAGTAACAGTAGATCATATTTTGCTGTGTGATCCACCAAAAGTGCTCAAAAGCTATAACTGTCTGTCAGTAAATTACAGGTTTCCTCCTGCTGCTGTTGAGGTGGGAAACAGCACCTGGTCTATTCTTGTAGCTTCCAGCACTGAAAGAACTAAGTACTTCACTACGTGTACGAAATCTGAATTCAGACAGTATAGAGGTGCACTTGGTCATTATAACTATTACTGCATAACCTCCCCCAATTTTTAATTACAAATCAATGATTCAGCTCTGTGGTGTTGCAGTCATATGGTATTTGGGTTTATGTTAGGAAAAAAAAAAAAAAGTGGGTGGGGTTCTTTTTTGAGCAGCTACACCAAAAAACTTATGAATATATAAACTTTGATTGTAAATCAATGTTGTTAGAAAAGGAGAGGTTATTGGCTTTAGCAATATCTCATTAACAGAAGAGAAGATCGTAAAGTAATACATTTCACAGTGACTTTCTACTTAATAAATTCACATATGCAAAAATGTTCACATTTTGCATACAAAGCAAAAAAATGTACAGCTTTGTAGAATTATTGTGCTAACTTCCTACAAGATCCAAACTAGATTTTCATTTGTGGACCTCCAAGATATCTATAACAGACATAGAACCTTTGCTGAGAATTATAATTCGCCAAGCAGACTGTATATCAGATTTAAAATATATATTGCCATCTAACTCATCCGAAATGCCACCTCCACATCAGAGGTCAACCTGCACTGTGCATCGTAGCACCATTAGGAGCTGGCACACCTACCTCTGAGGAAGCATAGGACTGTGCCTGGGCTAATTAGCCGCACTGAGAAGTCAAGATTTATGAGAAACAGGCCATGTGAGCCCGGGTTCAATGCTGCACCAAAAAAAAAGCAACTTGCTTCCCAGACTGAAGGTTCTTTCTACAAAGACAGTGCACAGTTTGTGGAGAAATATCATCCAGCTCAGATCAATGTGGTTATCAGCAGGCAGAAACTGCACTGTAAGGTGCAGACCACCAGCAGCACCCGATTCTTTACTTAGATGTAAGACCAGTCTATGCCCTTAGACCATAGACTCCATGACGTTCAAAACAATTCAGAGAAGCAAAAATGTGAGAAGAATAAAAGGATCTCTGGACAGCAAGATTTTAGTTTCTTTGAGGAAGAACGTCCCTTGCTGTATGCATATGTTGTATGCACTTCCACATGATTCTGGTCACAGGTCACTGTAGGGATGTGAACTTCCAGAGACTCATTAACACCATTAAGATTTTTTTTCTCATCTTTATTTTCTTTAATCTTTTAGTACAGACATTCAGAGAAAAGCAAAAATGCATAAATTCTTCCCAGAATACCTGATAATTTAAATTTTCTTAAATCATTAAAAGTGACTATTAATAATATATACTGTGTGTGTTTGGCTTTGGTTGCCGATTTTTCTCATAGAACTCATGAAAAATCATATCAGAACTGAAGCACCCCCCTCCCAAAAGAAGCAGAAGATATTTCAGCACTCATTTCCTTTTCTCTCACAGAATACAGAATCTTATATTTGGTTTATGAATAATTCAGCAGATAAGACAGGGGCTGAAGGAGACAATCCAAAGTTGTTGCTTAGATTCTCCCTCAATACACACAGTTTAAATTATGGAAAATATGATACATTGTAAACCTAGTGTAAGCTATCTCTGAAGCTAAGGGAAATAGTACTAAAAGTTCAAAATTTAATTCAGACCTCAAACTCAGATTCAGTTTCAGTGGAGACAAAGGTTGAAGTACTGCAACACAAAGCAGTTTATACAATAATTCTTCTATTAGGGAACAAACAACTATAATACAAACAAGAACAACAGTAAGAAAAAAATCATGATGGAAGTGGTGAAAATATTAGCATAAATTAGCAGGACTATAAAGAGAACCTGACAATCATATATAATTGTGTGTCATGCAATCTATAGTAATCTCAGATTCTTTGCATAACAGTGCTGTGAGATAGTGAGGAACAGGAATCTGCATTTAAACCAATTTATTTATTTATTTATTTATCTATCTTTTAATAGGCAATGATGCAAATAGGTTAGCATCTCTTACACCTCTAAACAAAACTAATTAAACAGTCACTTAAACACACAGCAACATCACTGCTACGGGATCGCACCATATAAACTGTTATCAATTTAATATCTCTCCTATAATATATTTCTTTCCTAAAAAAAAGCCAAAAACAAACCCTGCCTAATTTTTGTTTTAGATTTACGTCTGGCAGGAGCTGTGAATTAGGCTTAAACAGAATTTCATACATATTTATATTGAGGCATCATTAAGATATTTTAATTGTGATGTATTCTTTAGAATTACATCAGAATAGGACCCTGATTAACCTCTTGTGAAGGTTAATAACAATTTACACTTCTTGAGTAACTGCTATTATTTGTATGATAATGGAATATGACACAAACATTTGAATAATTTCAGATAGCAGTTTTAAACTGCAGTTATATTTTCAAAATTATATTATTTCATAATCAGACAAGCCTGCAGACAGCTAGATTATCATTCACATGAAATGTGAATATTCATACTAACACATTTGCACAGAACAAAATTTTAGAAAAAATGTACATCTGATACCTCAGTTTTGAACGTGTTGCCTGTTTTTTTTCACTACTATTTAGACAAAGCAGATTTTATCTGAATCTGCAAACTAGTGCATGAAAGCAGTAACGGATTGCTGAAGAAAAAATGTGGAGGACAAGACCAATTGTATTAAAAATTAATTTATTTTTTCCCCAACTTGATATATTGAAAAAGAAAACAAAAAAAAAAATAAATTCCTAAGTGCAAGTTCCACAATAATAATCTATTATGAGAAGCCTGTCCACCTTCACAAATTTGCTATCATCAGTCAATCTGAGGCAATCATTGCTCTGAGTTCATAATTGCTACTCTGAAGCGGCACGGAGTGAAAAGAAACGTGGAACGGTTAAAATTAATCTGTGGGTAAGATTATTAGGGAATTCTTTTGGGGAAACATGGGAGCAATTCTGAATAAACATAATTCTAAAACTCAGGAGAAAAGTCTAAAATTGGAATAGTACAGTACATATCAATATTAGATGAGAACAAATATGAAGTGGCTTCTGGGCTAAAAGGTATTAATGAAAATTGCCATATATTCTTTTACTGATGGCACAGTAGTGCTTCCACAAACCACCCTGCAGTCAGTTACACAAGAAAGAGAAAGCACCTCAAATATTTAGCAGCAGAGGACATATACTGCAGCTTTTGTACAGAAAAACTGTACATTTTTCAGCACAAGAATCAGGAGTTCAAAAGGTAAGAATAGCTCCTGTAAAAGGTAGCAGAGTGCATGAACTTAAAAGTTGAACCTGCTTTAACTCCTCCTTCAGCCAAGGTAATAAATGGGCATCAAAACTGACAGCAGTGTTGATTTTGCAAAATGGATCATCACTAGCATATACTGATTCAGCCCATCTGTATGTGCTGGTTTACAGGTCAGAAGAGGGTTAATATATAACTAACTAACAATTTGTCTAAATAAAAAAACTGTCAGTGCTTGCATTCTCAGGAGGACACAGAAAATGAGAGCAGGGCAAGCAAGCATTAGCAAATACTTGCACAGGCTGATATGCTAATATGACTTTTGTAGGTGTGTGTACAGAATAACTCACAACAACATCAGCTAAAGCTGATAAAATACAACCACATGTATTTTTTTTATTAGAGCACCAACATCATAACAACTAGGATTAGGTGAATTATAATTGTGGTGGGTATTTTTTTCTCCTATTTTAAATAAAAAATAGCACTACTTTTTGTTCATCTGAGAGTTATCTCTATTAAACATTCTGATACATAATTCTGCTATAAAAATTCACTAGCAATCTGTACTTGAATATCATCCATCTCTGTTCTGCTGCCTAATAGTTGAGTAAATGCACAAGAAACAAGAAATGTGTGAGAACAGAATAATGTATCTGAGGTACAATTATGCTCTTGTCTGCATTCAGTAAGTGCTGTCACTCAATGTTCTCTCATTCCTGACTATCACAAGGACCATTTAATTCCTTCAAGGTTTTTCTATGTTATCCAATAACAAATAATCTAATATGTAAGACTATATATAAGAATACTTAAACAGCTAGTTTTGTCCCTGATCTATAGATTGGTTTTCCTCTTCTGCCATGAATTTTAGTTAACTGGTATCACTTAGTCATAATAACACAAAGATTGTATCTGAGGTGATCTCTGCTGAATGTTAAGATTGCAAGCTGTTTGGAAACACCAAAAAGGTTTTTTTTTATGCAATAAAATACATAAAACAATAATAATTTGAGTTGCAGGAGGCCACAGAATTTCTTAAATCACATCATTATTTCATATAGACCCCAATGTACC
Source organism: Merops nubicus (assembly GCF_000691845.1). Classification (NCBI taxonomy): domain Eukaryota; kingdom Metazoa; phylum Chordata; class Aves; order Coraciiformes; family Meropidae; genus Merops; species Merops nubicus. Next base: position 68,091 of record NW_008627521.1, read on the forward strand.
AAGAGGTAAGTGTCAAGGCAGTTGTTCTTACCTGTATTCGTTCCACTTCTAAAAAAGTTGCTGTTTGGAAGGCTTTTTCCCATAGAGATAGGTCAGACTCTAGTTCCACAGAAAAGTAAAGATCTTCCCCAGATTCAGACTGGACACTGAAGCAATGTTTCCGCCGGTCCAGGAGATCACTGTCCTGATGAAAACCTGAAGTTATATAGTCTGGCATACATCAATTAATGTTTTTAATTGCAAACATCTATGCCTCACATCTAGCATGTTTAATGATATAACACTGTAGCAACTATTGGGAGCTGAGGAACTGAAAATTAGTGTTTTGGTCTAAACTTTGACATTTCAATTAATTTTAAACAGGACACCTGTATTCAGAGTGGTACAGAACAACACAGCATAGCTGGCATAGCTTCCAATATCTTAACAAAACACCTCTCAAGAATGTTATTAGCTATACCTTTTTAGATAAATTCTATAAATTTCTACTTACATGAGAGGAACACAAATACCAGCTTCTCAGACCTATTTTCCTCACCCACCCTACTCTGGAAGACTGGCCAAAGGAAGTAAGAGATTTACTTAGGCCATATGAAAAAGTCCATCTGTTCTATTTTCCCTACAGACGCTAGACAAAAGAATATTTCTGGTGGCTTAAAAAAATGCAAAATAAAATTTGTCTATAGCTGCATACTGCCAGTAGAGACACTGGCTGCCAGTGGTTAGGTTGCTGGCTTTGCACCTGGACAGAGAAGTTACTTTTGGTTTTACTTTCAACACAATAGCACACAACAGATATCAGGTTATAAATATATAATATTCAACGATTGCTATCATTTGTGATTGGCACTAAATCAAGGAACAACCAAGTTAATACAGAAATACATCACTGAAATGTTTTTTCCACGATTCATTTTGTAAATCCAGGATGCTTTAGCATAGCTAAAACTCAGCATGTGATTTGTCCTAGTGAAAAACACACTTCCAGAAACAGTTTTAATTAATTTTGTCTCCACTACAGCAAAGCAGCTGTGGCAAGCCACAAGCACACCCGCTGTCCTTGCAAACACATCTGGAAATTTGTGTATAGGTAGCTTGGGTGCAATTTCTACAATACTACCCCACAGCAAAGGGCACAGTGGAGATTAGCAAAGGAGACTCATGGGACAGTATTGACTTCTGGTTATACACAACTTGAATAGACCAAGGGGACCATAACCAGCTGATACATGCTGGAAAAGTGCCATACATTGTTCAAGTCAGCTCTCTCTTGGGCAGAGGACCAGGAACCTAAAGCTGACTGAGAATGGCAATATATAAAACAGGAATCTGTATGAAATTATCACTCTCAGGCAGATAAGTAGGTAATGGTAGAATATACACTATTTTCCTCTTTTAATTCAGGAGATATGCAACAGACCTGCTCAAGAAAGCCACTACAGAATGAATTAATGAATGATTCTGGTTCTAAACTACTTCACATTTTCTAGAAGAATCAGCTACGGTGGAAATATACTCTTCCTTTGCAATCGCCATCACAAAAACTAGTTGCTCAGATTTTAAAATGACTAGACACTATGGAACAATCTCCTTCCTTACTTCCATCAAGTCCAAATCTCAGTAGCTCTATACAATTAAGTCACAGATGGAAAATCAGAACATACATAGGCTATTAGATGTTAAAAACAGCAGTTTAAAAAAAAATTAAATTAATATTCACACAGATTTTTTTCCAAGTGTTCAGAGGGCTGTGTGCTTGAATTAGTTAGATGTAGCTCAATACTTTTTTCCCTTTTTTTTTTTTCCCCCTCCCATTCATACCCTTCTGCAAAACTAAAATGTCGATCCTGCTCACAGTGTGTTTCGAGCAGCATTTACAAAAGAGGTCACAATGGCTAGGTTGTTGTTAGTGACCCCCATGCTCTACTGCATGCTTCACCTCAAATTGCACAGAGCAGCAGCACTGTGACAAATGTTTAATCTTGTGGATATATGTAGCAATATAAAACATAATCTAGCACTTGACTACATAAACCCCATCAATAGGAACTGGATGAGTAAAAGCATTGGCTGACTGACCCTCATTTCTCCAGGGAAGAAAAGTTGCTTTGTATAGTGTAACAGGACTCGTCTAACAGGTCTTAAGCACTGTCTTAAACTCATTACACTCCAAGAGATACACCTTGATTGAATGGGCCAGTTGGTCCATAACCAAATGGACCTCTTCAGCATAGAGTCTGACAAAACCCATGTGTAACGTACATATCCTTCCCAGGGCAAGGTCTTAGTTCTTCATAACTACAGTCTCAGAAGGATGAAAAAAAGAAAGAAGAGCTAAATGGGTTCTACAATATTAATCCATATTTTTGCTATTTCTATATGCAAATGAGCAAATGATTTGATTTAGAAAAGATCTAATTAATACTTTGTAGCATTTCCACTCAGTGGTTTAGATACAGTATGATAAACAACACACATTAATATACTCAATTTATTATTGGAATTTAAATTTTGTGAAATTCTTATTTGGAATGAAAACAAAATTCAACATTTCCACAGAAGAAATAATTTTCCACAGAATAATAATTTTTTTTTGACTAGTTCTAATTTATATACCTACGATTTTGCTATCCATGTCTATGGTTAAGTCTACAGTGAGAAAAGTTCAAGTCAAATATATTTAAATGTTGTACTTTAGTTTTTATAAAATTGCTGACATACATATGATATACATACATCCTTTCCTTCTTAGTGGTATTTCAATCTACTGGTAAAAATATTCTGGTGCAAGGCTTCCTTTAGTACAGCTTCTGCTTCTTTTTGCCACAAGACCTTTCTTTATTTTTTTCTTTTGTTCTCAGGCATGCAAAAGTGAAATTTGTGTTCCAAATTTATAGATCTAGCCATTTGTACAGTGGATAACTGCAGGAAATAATACATAGGCAAAGCTAAAGGAAAGCTATCCAAATGTCCTAGTAAAGGTAGGAATTGAAAACAATGTTTTTTCTTAAGAATCCAACCGAGAATTGTCTAAAAGTCCCTGCAAATTTAAGATAAACTTGTCAGGAATCTCAAAACTAGGTCTAGATTAAGCAGGAATCTTCCTTAATTAACTTCTACCAAATGACTATTTCAACTGAAATATAAAAAGTCATTCTGCCCTTTTAAGAATCTGCTATGACCCTGTAGTTTTATCACTCACCAGTCAGTGATGGACATGAACCAATTTCATGTTGCTTTTTAAAGAACTCTTCCATACTGTTAATGATTAGCTGTACCACTTGCCCTTGATGTTCTCAATGTGTATGAATGCAGATTCTCTGAAGAGGAACAGTCACAAAACTTGTAGCAGTATGCTAATTCCCTACTGGAAGGAAAGTAGTCCTGCTGAAGGCTTGGCTGATCGGGAACA
>NW_008627521.1:71533-98867 GCF_000691845.1 Merops nubicus
GAGGAAAGTCCTTGGCTTATATCCAGCATCATGGTAATCCAGCATCTCTGCTGACAGGATAGTATGACTCCTGCCTGCCTAACTAATAATGATGTCCATATTAAGTGTGAGTAATAAATTTGTCTAAGGGAACCAAGCATGGCTCATTAGGCAGGTCCTTTCAAATTAAGGCAGGATGCTTCTTTATCACTCAGTGACATTGCCTTCTCTTCTGCAGACATAAACTTTTTTCTTTTGAAAGGCTGCCCTCTCCAGAAGCAGCACTGCTCCTTTTCAACTACTTGTGTCTTTATGTATGATGAATACATTAAATACTCATATTTTGGCTATTATGTAAATCCACTAAGATGCAAGAGACCCTCAACTTTTACTACAGTCAGAGAGTTGAGTTGTTCTATTCTACAAAGATCTGTGCAACAGAAAATAAAACTAGGTCTACTAGTTTCATTCTCATGACATGATTTTTATCCAGGCAGTGCTCAAAAACCATCTGGAAGACTGGCTCATCTATAAAGTTATACATAATATACAGAGTAAATTGGTGATGGAGCTGTAAATATTAGTCACATGGTCGAGCAGTTTTTGACATGAACAACAATTCATTTGGAATGTTCAAAACCACTCTCATCATAGTTGTATACATAAACAGACAAAACATACCTTTGCTTTTGAGATACTATAATTTCAGCTGTTAAAATGAGGTAAACATCCACAGTTGGGATATTAATGATAATAATTCTGAATAATACACAGACGAGAAAACAAACAATACCTGTTTGTTAACTAGTTTAGACAGTCCTGCAAAAAGAAATCTCTCCTATCATAACCAAGATTCAAACCCAGCACATAAATTCTCTGAAGATAAAAAGCATTCTCCCATCAGTTCAAGAGTGCAATAAGTCCAAGTCAACTGTAAAAGCTACTCACATCATACCTTCACACTTGCTGGCATCAGTGCCTTGACTATTTTACTATTTGTGCCTCCTTTCACTTATCAGCTTGGTTTACATAAACACACATCCTTCTTTCTAAAGGATTCTAATCATCTGCTTCTTTATCTGAAACTTTGGGAACACTTCTCTTGAGCATCGCCATTAGTTGCTATGGAGATGGTTCTAATAGCACTTACAGGCAGCAGGCAACAGATTCACTCCAGAGTGAAAAAAAGATACTGCCTCTCCAACATATCCCAATTAATCAAGTAATAAAGAAAAAATGACCCTTGCAGGCATACATTTGTACATGTCTCATCTTATTTAGAAACTTCTGAATTAAATGTAAGGAAAATGTTGAAATTGCATGTGTGTGTATATATAGATATGCATTTAAACACAGAATGACAGCTGAATTAAAACTGACAGAATATTTTTCAATGTCCAATTTTTATAAAAATATGTTTTCTGAAGGGGAAAAATAATTATAATTACAGGAAAAGTTTTAGTTTCAATTAAATTTCCATTAGAAAGACCTGTCTGATTGCTTGAGAGAAATAGGAAAGTTCATTCCCTGTAACCTATTAGGCGCAGAATTACTTTCCTATTCTGCTTGAATAGGAAAATTAATTTCCTAATCTGCCTGATTAAAAGATGATGCAGTCTCAAAGACCCTCATCTGAATCAGAGCAGGCGGCTGAATGCACATTTCTCCAGAGCCAGTGCCATAATTGTGCTTATTTCTTAATGATGTCCCCTCATAAAAGCGTTTATATTAATGCTATATGAGGAAATTCTTCAAAATTTTCCTGGAACAAACATTCGGGGGAAATCAATTATTCTACTACTTTTCAGACATGGATTGGAGGTTGTTTTCTGCTAAAAAGAAATCTGAGACTAACGTAATTACAAACAGAGATAAAAAATGTGCTCATCATCTCTCTGGAGCGTTATGAAGGTTTTGTACTTGTCCAGAATTTGAGGTGTTCTTTGCTGGAAATTAAGTTTATGAACAGTTCCCAGAAGAACTTACATAATGATAATAGATTTACAGCTTTCTCAAATTTAAAAAATTGTAGTTGCTTTGGCTTGTTTCTCTTTCACATGTTACTTGCCTGTCTGAGGATTTTTTTTTATTTTCATGTTATAGTTAGAATTCTGTGAAATAAATTAGGAAGAGGAATGAAATTGTTTTGTTGATGTTAAAATCAAAGGAACAAACAGACAAGCCAAAGCACCCCCTGAAACTGATTTTTTTGGCTGCTCTCCAGCCTGTTTTTTTTGCAATGGCAACAACTGCTTCAAGGATGGAAAGAAACTTATGCTGCCCTTGAAAACAAATAGAAGCTAAGATCTACTGAAAATTTTAGATTTGTGCAAAATTTGTTAAAAGTCTGAAGATTTCATTCTGAACAAGTTCCATCCCAGAGTGTACAGGAAGAGAAGAACCTTCCCTACTTTTCTCAGCTGTTAGGGGATGTTATGGTGCTAGCCATGGGAAAGGAGAACAGGATACACTATTTCTCCTTCAACAGGCTACATACCCCTTCAAGAACAGAAAAAAAGCACCTGACTCTAAACCAAAAGCAGACAGAGAAACCGTATTGGAGAAAAGTCCTTATAAATCTCATATGGTGAAATTTCTGTGGGTTTATTCCAATTTTAGATACATTTGTTTTAAAAGTGGGAAAAAGTTTTTTAACAATCTTCCTCACGAAGGACACAAATGTTGGAAGGGTAAGAATTAAATCTGATTAAATAAAAGGCTGAAAAGTTACCCACCAAACTGATTATTCATTGTAACAGAAGTATTACATGACTGTGTACTAACAGAATTTCTCCTTTGCTTGCACCAGCATGAAAGATAAAGCCACTAGCAGGAGGCCAGATTTTACTACCTCATTCCAAAGAATACAGAAAAGATACAATATGATACACAACAGGAGGAGTAATCAAATCAAGATATTCACTCATGGTGCATAATGTAACAAAAGGAGGAGTGAGCCAAGCCAGAAACCAAGTTATCAGTCAAACTCCAACCATACAGACACCACTATAATAACTGCAAGAGCAAGGCAACATTACATACATAATCCTCTCTGTCCTTGATCTTGTCCCAACATCGCTGGGGGACTCTACCTGCCATGACAGAAACAATTTATTTCATGTAAGGAATGGGACACAGATCCAGTGAAAAAACTACAGTGTGATCACTGTTGTATGAAAGACTGTAGTACTATATTCTGTATGTAATATAACTGCATCATCTTAAATTAAATATTGCAATAGTCAGAAAGACAGGAAAAAAATATCAAATAATTAATGTGACCAAAAAAAAAGGGAAAATTTATAAATTAGAGGAAAATTTTACACAAAAATCAACCAAAATGGACATATCAGAAGATAGCAGTGGATAAAATACTGAAATAGTGCATCACTCAAATCTTGAGAAATGACCTGATTAGAGTAAGTCAATGAAAGAAAAGTTTCTTAAGTTTTGGATAAATCTTGAACATCTGGGATGCAAGACATATGTTTGTCTTTCACGAGTATCCTCATGTAATATTTGTATTTCACACCTTATTTTTATTCTTTTTCACTGTTTCTTTTGCCTTATGTTAGAAGTTGAATTTGGCTTTGCCTTTCAAGGATGTTGCAACACCACTGTTGGTCTCCTAACTAGACATTTGGCAAAAAGTAATTTTTTAGAAGGAAAAGTTGATACCTGTAAGGAACAGAGAGGTTGCAGGTGTCATTTAAATATATTTTTCTGTATCTGTTATTCCTTTTCATCTAGTTAAAGTGGGAATAGACCCTCTTTTCTTTGGAAACATTAAATAAATATTCTTAAATTTAGAACAGGAGCAAACCAAAGACTGAATATTACTTCAGCTGCTTAGAACTGGAACACTCAACAGTTTTGCAATATTTCCAAGAACTGGCACCTGGGTAAACCCTGACTGAAAATCTAATTTTCCCTGGATGCAGCATTAACATATTCATAAAAAGGATTCATTACTTATGCTCCCTAGACAATTTTGAGTTCATGTGAAGTACTTCAGTGGAATCACATCAGGATGCAAGTCTCAGCCACTGAGCAAACTATATTAATGATAGAACTCAAAATATGTTTTCTACCTTCACTTTATATGTTTATGTGTCTATTGGCATTAATTTTAAAATTTATCTGAATATATAAACATTTTTAGCAGTTTGCCATGCTTTTATAACAACCTTTCCTCATACTTGACTTACTGGAAATGGAGAACAAAATTACAGGAAATTTAAGTGGGAAAATTAGCATAACTGCATTTGAAGATTTTACACAGATTAACAGCTAAATAAAGAAGGAACTATAAGTCTTCTGAGACACCAAGCTGGTCCTGATTAGTATGGTAAGAAAGTGAGAGCTGCACTGATGTGAGTGATACCAGCTACAACCATCCATGATCCACCATCCTGACATATTGCCAGCATAGACTGCCTCTCACAATTATCCTCACATTTCATTCCAGAGCTGATCTGACACCTGAATATGTTTCCTGGTTTATGTTGAATAAAATGTCCTTTTTATTGTAAATCTCCAAACATTTTTGCATGACACATTGAAGATAGAAGGCAGGTGGCTAAACTACAGAGAGCACTTTCTCATAATTAAAAGGAGATTAAAAGGCTGAAGCTGAAGAACATTAGTAACTCAAGCAAACAAGGGAAACTTGCTTCTAGAGAAGTGCAATCTTTATGTAATTCTTCATAACTTAATGGAAAAATTTAACAAACTTTTTTCTACCCCCCATATGGAAAAATCGCTGAAATATTTAAGTTGTTTACCAATTTATCAAAAATATCTAAATCTTGTTAAATTATAGGCACTTATACATGCATGCACATGCACACACACTCAAAACACACACGATAAAACCACCTATCAAAATATAAGAGGTCCCAAAAAGACAGACAGAGTTCAGCCAGCTTTGAAGTACAGAACAGGACAAGGTCTTCTACCCATTTCTGAAGCTAGAGATACAAGTACCTCTTTTCTACTGTTAAAGATCCAACATGTGAATTAGCTGGCTGTTAATGGGGCTTTAACCTCAAAGCAGAGGATAGGATGAAACAAGCTTCTTCCAGAATAAATTAGAAATATTTATTCATAGCAAATTCTACTGCCAATTCTGAGCCATAGACACTTTTTAATATCAGCAGTGGTATCATCAGACAATCCTGCCTGACAAATTGTTTAACATAGATCACAGATTTTCATCCACATGCTACTGTTAATGTCCCAGCAGTACCAGTTTGAATAAAACTGGTGGTAAAAAAAATAAAGTGATTTAAAAGTTGTCAACATCTCTTATCAGTATTTTCCACTGATTAATCATCTGAAATTTTATAGTTTCTAAATTCTTCACAATTTGAACTTGCTTGACTTGGATTTATACTCACTCTCTTTTTATCTTTTTCTTTTTAGGGTTAATGACTTCTTCAGTGCCTTGCATTTTCCTTCCACCCATGATCAATAGACCTATCAAATTTTTAATGAATTACTTTGTATGGTTATCAACTTATGTATTAACACACAAACACACACGCAGACCTCCAATCTTAACTTATTTACATCTCCATAAATGTTCCTTTTACATCAAACAGCTGTTTGCCATTATTTCACAATAAATAATGTAATCCAAAATAATTCAACTGTAATTTTCACTCTCAGCCTGCTTTATCTTTTTGTATGTTAAAAATTATTATTTCAATCCTAAAATTTTGACAATTAAGATCTTTCTAATTATGAGCTATGCAGTTTTACATGATACTTTGAAAAGTTTCTACGGAATCTTTTTTATAATCCATTATTGTTGTGGTGGTGTATGAATGTGATTGTCAGGTTTTGGGGTTTTTTTAATACTTTAACTATCTAAAATTTTTAATGTTGAATTGTGGGATCAGTGCTCCTTTGCTGCATTTATGCCAATAAACCTATTTTTCACACAGTCCAAAGAGAGCTTTTTAAAATCTACTTTTATGCTTCAAATGTTAATGGTATTACTGATTATTTAGAATGTCCTAATCACATTAAGAGTGCTGACTTATTGTCTTGCTTAGGGCAAGCCTCCTCCTCTTTTCCTTGTAACCTGATGGGAAAAAAAAAGAAAAAGAAAACAATAACAAAAAAATACTGATTTACTAGAGGATTATTGTAAATATGAATCCATTAGTTATAAATCACATAATCTCTGACATCTCTGATTAAGGTGCAGACAATCCTACATTTTAGGTACTTGAAGAACTGAGGGAACTGTAAAAACTGAAAATGGCATCCCAGTTGCCTGTAGTGTTCACGAGAATGAATAGATGCTAAAGGAGAATGCACACTCCACATATACAGGTAATTATGAAGAAAACATTGGCCATGGTGACAGGTGAGTTCTGAGTTTTATTTAATGTGTTTGGACTATTTTCCCTTCCTGACGATTAAATCAGTGAAGTCCTCTGCTGGATGTAGACATCATTATTTATATAGTGTTTTAATATTTTTACTGTCACTAGAAGTGATAGCATTCTTTCACACTGAAGCACTGAAATATTAATGTGTGTTCAGAGGATCTGGCCATTCATATTCTTCACTGTTGCACTTCTATCATGAAGAAAAACTTAAAGAAATCTAAGAGGAAAATTACAATTCTATTTCTAAATAGAAACCGTAGGTAACAAGTCTCTCTACTCAAAACTGCTCTTGTGAAGCTCATCAGAATTTTAGTCAGAATCAAGGAATGTTAGATGGAGAAAAATGCTTTCAAACAGATTACTTAGTCAAGTCCTGTCTTTGTGGTATGAGGGACAGCATGCTTGAGTGAAAGTTGCATCCTAGTTTCAGAAGATTTTAAATCTAAATATGGAATAAGTTTCTGAAGCATCTCATTCCACTCTAAGCAAGCCAGGTAATGCACATACACTGATCAGTAGGCATTGTGATAACATTTAGCAATTCACTGACAAAGACATGATGTTCTTTCTGGCTCCACAGAGATTTTGCAGCAGCCTGACCAACACACTCAGTCCTGCATGCAGGTGATAAAGCTGCTGCTTCTCAGGATGCCCAACATCCTGATCGATATTAAAGGAAATATGCTTTGGAAACATGAATTCTAAAGCACTAATTCTTACTCCTGAGTGAATTCATATGGAGATTAGCTCAGACCACTTTCAAGCCCTTCCACTTAAGGTAATAGTCACAGTAACTGTAGCTATACTATCAAACTAAACATGTATGGGACTGACTGTTGACTCTTAGCCAGTTGGCAAGGATCAGAACACATCCAGACTATGAAACACCTGAACCCCACCAAAATGGGGTGCTTATATGTATCAGCCCATTACAAATGCCCCTTCACACGCAGTAACACTTAAGGTATGCGAGGAATAGTCTGGGAGAATGCTAGATAGACCATTTGGCCCAAAATCATGGTGGTGGTCATACGAAATTAAAGACTATAGATGATAGCATTACACTGTCTGGGAACATTCTATGATATTTACTCCTAGTGAATGTATAGCCTGAAGAATTTGAGTTTAGCCTAGAATATGGAACTTAACCCACTTAAGAGACACTGAGTGATGATATTGTCCTGCAAACAGTCACTACTATCACCCTGGATTTATCTCTGCACAATGACAGGTGATTGCCTCTTCTGAATAGAAACACAGAATAATTCTACCTTTTCAATTTTCCTGAAAAGAATGACATGAACTCAGTCCCTGCCACGGAAGAACAGGAAGTGCAGGAGAGGGAAGAGTCTTCAGTAGAAGAGCCCATGTTTCTTTCCTTCTTTTTTTCATTAGGTTTCCAAAGCCATCATGCTATCTATCAATCTCTAAGAATATAATCGCTTCAAACCTTGTTAGCCTGCCCTTTTGCCATTCAACTCATTCTTCAAGTAAAACAAATTTAGAATGAAAGTAACATGTGAGGTACTGTTGAAGGGAAGAAGTTTGAAGGGGATCACAAAGCACCAGAGTAACTTTTTTAATGTTGCCTCTGTTTTTGTAATATCCACAGGGCTTGTACAAACATGTCTAGAAACACAAGCTCTTAAAAAGGAGATATTTATGATGCTGGTATAAAAGCTGAACAAAACCTTGAGTCTCCACAGAGGTTCAATGTAGCTGGAGTAATGGGAAGCTGTTTTTCTTGGTTTTACTTGCTTTTATATTTACTGAAACCAGTGCTGAGTCCTATAGTACCTGCTATAGAAAAACAGAATATGATAAAGATTAATACTCCAATGTGAGAAGCTGTAATTTCATTGGAATGATTTTTCTACTTCCATTTTTTATTATTTATAGGTTTTAGTCAGAGAAAGAATCCATAATATTTGAAATAAAAAAAAAAATATTTGAAATATTTCAACACCTTATAAGCTTGACTGTGTTTACAGATAATAAAGGAATAACTGAATATTGATAAAAAAACACAAAAATGATACTCCTAGATCACTTAAACTGGAATTGTCACTCTGCTGGGATGTCCTCTGTTAATACAGACTGAGGATAGAGGATCCACACCTCTTGCCAGACAGTTTGAAGAGCTGGATGATAAGAAAGACCAGCATCTTCGCATTCTTTTCTGTGTTTCCACACAACAGTGCCAGGAAGGCCTTGGTGTAAGTTTTACTCCTTTGTGGTCGGACTCCTTGGCTCTAACTAACTTTTGCTACATGGCTGAAGTGGTAAAAAAAGGTCCCTGCATTGGTATACAAGAACAAGGGATAAAGCAGAAGGGGAAGAAAGAAAACTCTAAAAATGAGTGGATGAGAATCACGGAATCATAGAATGATAGAATGTCTGGTCTGGACCTCTAGAGATCATCGAGTCCAACCCCCCTGCCAGAGCAGGACCATCTAGCCTCGGGCAGGTCACACAGGAGCTCATCCAGACGGGGCTGAAAAGTCTCCAAGCCAAGAGACTCCACAGCCTCCCTGGGGAGCCTGTTCCAGTGCTCTGGAACCCTTACAGTGAAGAAGTTCTTCCTCATGTTGAGGTGGAACTTCCTGTGCTCCAGTTTGTGTTCATTGCCCTGTGTGCTATTGCAGGTCATAAGTGAAAAGAGGTTGCCCCTTTCTTCTTGACACCCAGCCCTCATATATTTAGACACATTAATTAGATCCCCCTAAAGTCTTCTCCAGACTAAACAGTCCCAGGTCTCTCAGCCTCTCTTCATAAGGCAGGCGTTCCAGTCCCCCACTCATCCTCGTAGACCTTCGCTGGACTCTTGTCCATATTCTGTGGACAAGAGATATTCACATATTCTATCTTGAAGAATATCAACAAAGGAAAAATATTAGAAGAAAAGAAAAGAAGAAGGATCTTTAAATTCCAGAAAACTGCATGGCATATATTCTGTACATTTCTGTTCTAACAGTGTACCCAAAGATTCTATTAAAGCCACAAGGAAGAGTCATCCTGGCTCCAAGAGGCTTACTTCTCAGAGAAGTGCTACCTTGGCGCTTACTGTTTTCCAGACTCAAGGCGTGAAGTAACCAGAGGTTACCACAAAACAAAACCAGAAAAGAGTTCATGTCAAAACTGAGATTTTTCATCTCTCTCAAAGCCTGACTGTGCTCTGAGAGCGTTGTTCATATTATGCCCTCAGTGTAATATCTTCAGAGTGCCGACCTTGTCCTGTTAATTTTCCCCCTTCATGACCATTACTAAAGAGTCAGTCATTGCACGTGGTAGTTAGAGGACATACCACAGTGATAGGACACGTTGGATTTGGGGTATTCTGCTCCTTGCTGGAGACTCCAGACCTCACAGCCAGTGTAGCAGTAAAGGACTCCTTACAATTTTCTGTTTCAGATTGTCAGCAGAGAGGGTTTTTTTTCCAGACTATAAATTTGGTTTCTTATTTTTGAAGTCTGTGATGTAAAATGTTTCTGAATTTTATTGAGCTGTTCCATCTGTAATCTGCCTCCCTAAGGGAAGTGTAGTGCTCCTATATGACCTACAAACACTAGGAAATGTACCATGTATGCCAGCATAAGGTCTTCCCAACAGGAAACACTTTTTTAAAATATGGTGGTTTTTTTATACCTCTTTTTGATACTAGTTTGTCTCTGCATAGATAAAACTCCAGAAAAGACCAAATTACCTTTTACATAATTTTGACCCAAAACCAACATACTGAAGTGAAAGCACTTCAGATTAATGGGAAAAGATTTTTTTTTTCATCTCTTTTTCCTCTCCTGATGTTTTAGATTGAGAACGCTGAGCATCTGGTTTTCAACTTTTATAAAACAGAGGGAAGACCATACATATTAATTCTGAATCAATTCAGAATTAAAAATTAAATATGATGTACAATAATGGCCCTAATCAATTTGTTACTCACAGCTTTAACTTTCTAAACATGTTTCGTTATCTCTTCCCATTCATCATAGTAAAGGCAAACTAAAGAAACTGAAAAAAAAAAAAATAAGACTGGTATTGTGTATTTTAAGGACTCTGATCTCAGTCCTACTGTGAAATCTTACATTACAGCCACGGTTAGTTGGATCAACATATTTGAAAGCAACCATATTGATTGCTATTCCTTTAGCTTCTCAGAGAAAGAAACCTTATACTGGTTAAATGTGACATTAAAGTAAAGCTATAAACCCCATACAGCATTACAGAGAAATAAAAAGTTTCCTTGACAAAATCAGTTTATTTCAAATTTTGCCATTTCTTGTGGCTCTATACCTACTGACACCAGGACTCCTGATACTGACTTAAAAGGGAAAAAAATGATCCCTTTCTGCCAGGTGGTCATTTGCAGTTTCCAGCTGCAGTGATATGGCTTGTCAACTGGTCAGACAAAGTGGTAATTTATTTTATACTTTCTCATCATACCTTGAGAATTTTGCACATTATCTCATAAACTGAAAATGTTTTCTCAGCTCGTGTCCAATCCCAAGTTGTGACCTTGGAAAAAAAACAAACAAAAGAAACAGGAAAAGAAAGTCAGTTTTGTTTTGTTTTGAATGTCAAGAATTAAGTATATTTTCAAAATAAAAATGTATCCCTACACCATTTTCATCCAGTATAACGTACACAGAAAGACCAAGCACTGCCTCAGAGCAATAATTGCCAGTGACCAGACTGTTCCATCCAGGCAGTGCTTAGATGTCCTGCCTGTCTCCTTGTGCTTATAACACGGTGCCTTTGCATGCAGGCAGCTCTGTGCTGAATGATGAGGCTTCCCCTGGGAACTGGTGGGGTTTGCATTGAGATCCTGAGAGGATGTAGCCCTTGAATTCCTCTTACAGTCTTGACTATAAGGCAGCATGTTTGTCAATACTTCCCGCTTTGTAACTGCATGCCACAGTTTGCTCCCAGGCACCTGCATTGTTTGCAAACCCATAAAAATAAAGTATCCAACCTTGCAATGTCACAGATACTTACCCTGCACGCCTTAAAACCCAGGGGGAAAAAATACCAAGAAACAAGAGAGAAAAACAGACATTTTCCTTTTTTTTTTTACCAAGATGAATCTACTCCTAAATTCTACCAAACTAAGATTTGAAGAATAGTCTATTTCTCCCCTTTATCTTTGCATTTGTCAATTGCTTTCAACAGTATTAATTTTAAGCAACTGCTTGACAAAAAAAAATTGCATAGATAAGAGTTCAATAAAATCATGCAAGTGTAAGGGTTAAGGCAAATAAGACAGAAAGGGATAGATGAATATAGTCAGTAAGGGAAGAGTCAAGGCAGTATCACAGCCACCTATAAATAACTTTGCAAGGAAACTGTGAGGAAGAAACAGGAGAATTACGCATAATCTCAAAAGACAAAATAGCATAGAATGAAAACTGAGGCTATTTTTTTTATATATATATATATAAAAAATCTTAATGGTAAGAAACTTTGATTAGTGGTCCAGCTCCAAAGGAAGACAGTTGTATCATTACAACAGTTAGGCAAGATGAAGAGGCTGATGAAGACACAAGTTTATTGGTTTTCAAGATTCAAGAATATAAAGGTCTTTGAGAAATATATCATAAAAAGTTATCCACAGCATACAAAGTATTAAATGAGACCAATTTATCTTTTATCTAAAGAGAAAGC
Organism: Merops nubicus; assembly: GCF_000691845.1. Classification (NCBI taxonomy): domain Eukaryota; kingdom Metazoa; phylum Chordata; class Aves; order Coraciiformes; family Meropidae; genus Merops; species Merops nubicus. The sequence goes on from NW_008627521.1 coordinate 83,575, forward strand.
AACATTAATAGACACAACATGGCTGAGTAGCATCTACAGATTTGGATGCCTTGGTCTAAAACTTTCTTGATCAAAATTATTTTGATGTTGTATGAGAAAATTCTATCCCTAACTAATTTTTAGGTATAAACATTATTGTAATTGAAATTTATTTGAGGAAATCAGTCAAGAATGAAAAGTTCAAAGGTACAGTGTCATAGTTCCTCTTCTATTAGAATTTTATTTATTTGCAGTCATCCCAAAACTCAGTTTTCAATACCTTCATGAAGTATGGGTATTAGATTTCTAAGGAGGGGAATGACTTAATACTGAGAGTCAACCAATTGTTTGATACAGAATGAGGAAGTGCAGAAATATCGCAAATATACAATCTTTATGTGTGAGCTTTAAGAAGCTACTTAGAGATGTGATGAACAACACCAGCCACACAAGCTGAAGTCATATTGCCCCATCAGGAAACGTAGTTACAATTGAAGCACAAAGCCATTTAATGCTTTTAAAGGCATTAAAATCTTACTGTAGGCTCCATACTTTGGGGAAAAATATCAGAGCTCCTTCTTCTCCCCTAGCTTTCTGCTTTTGTTTGTACCTATAAAGGGACTTCTTTTCAGGTCAAAACAAAACTCTTTCTATAAAAAGATATGTGCAAGGCAAGAGCAACTCTAGGATTAAGGCACCCATAGAAATTGCTTGCCCTGTTCACTGTTAATATTTTAATTTAAAAGCTTGAGTAGCAAGGGAAAAGGTATTAGCAACTCTTTCTCAGTTGAAGTATGTTTTCTCTGAGATTTCCAGCTATAAACTTTAGGAAAGTGAAACCCACCAGGCTTGATACATTTAATAATTCTAAAGGAGAAAATGGATGAAAAAATAACACAAAAAGAAAAATGTAATTTTGTTTAAAGCTATCAAAATGCAAAGGATATGTTAGAATTGCTTATTTATCCAAGCATGTAAAGTAGATGATCAAAGAGATAAAAAAAGAAGGAGGAGGAGGAGGCCACTGATATTCACTGTTTAAACATGTTTCCCTAATGTGTTAGACTTTGGCAGAGACCAGGGAAATACTTTAATTTGATTTTCTGGTTATAAAGTTGGCAGCATATCTCTGCTCAGAAAACAACTTAATCTGAGGAGTTTAAACTGCAAATATAATTAAAATTGTTTTTCCTCTTAGAGCTACACTTTATGCATCTCATAAATAGAAGCTCTGAAACTGCACCATTGAAAGTTTTTTTCTTAATCTTTTGTAATCCCTGGAGGAGATAAACACATATACCTGCAGAATAGCAAGCATAAATATATTTGTAAAAGTTTGCATATACAAAAGATGACTTTAGAAGTCCTTTTAAAAGGCCTGCTATAGTCTTTGATAGGAATATAATTTTGCTGGGCATATAAATTTGTAATTGTTATTGTATGTAATCCATACATTACATGTTTTTAAAGTACCTCTGTAAAAACTCTCCCTCTGTTTGTCCTTTAAAAACCATGTGTGTCATTCTACTTCCCTCCTACTCCACGGAGAGAAAGTACTTTCCTCTATGTTTGAACTGTCTTTCTAGTTTAGAATAAGAACCAGAATCTGGCAAAACAAAATCACATTGTGCTTGCAGCTCAGCTGAAACAAGACCTATAAAGACTTCAAGGATCAGTGGCTTGTCTCATACAGCAGCAGCTTGCCAAAATTGTCCTAACTCACATCACTGTTGTTCACAGTCCTATTACAAACATGTTCCTCCCACAGTCATTAATCATCACCCATTACCCATATAGCCACCAGCAGCACATTACTCTTGGAAGCTTATGATTGAATTCTCAGTAAAGGGGCTTGTAGTACTTTCTATAGTGCTTACAAAAGAATAATCTTCCTATTTTGCATAGAAAGGGAGCTCTCAGCATTGTTTTTGCCTCTATCTAGTGCCTAGAATGCAGGTGGATTTATTTGACAGGCAGCAAATGCTTGGGTAGGTCTGCCAAAGCCAGAAGAGCTGCTTTTGAATAAGGTGCTCAGCAGCATAATCTGACATTTTAATCTGATCCTGAAAAATACCCACCAACAACAGCCAAACTCCCATTACTAGCCATGGGAGAGCCCAACTCCCATACCAGTGAACTACTGCACCAACATTAAACACATGAAGATTTCAGTTCATATTTACTTCCATTCCCGACACCTTTCAAAAGGTCTTAACACTTTGCAAAACAAACATGAAATGTGTCTGATGAATGATGTAAAGATTTGTAAATTTGCTTTGGACTACTTCCAGAACAGGCTGTCCAGAGAGGTGGTAGAAGCCTCATCCCTGGAAACATTCATGGTCAGGTCAAATGGGGATCTGAGCAACCTGATCTAGTTGAAGATGTCCCTGCTCCACAGCAGGGGGTTTGGACTAAATGACCATTCAAGGTCCCTTCCAACCTGAAACATTTTGTGATTCAGGCAGGAGGGAGCTACAGCCTGGATCTGGCAAGACAATGTTTAGCAGCAGTCAGAAAGGTCAGCCAATAAACAGAACAAATGAATCCCCATGACTCTCCCCGCTGCTGGTACAGGACTGCTGCTGGCTCCTTATCTCCTGGTTTAAAAGGTGGATCTCTGTTTACTGCAGTTTAGATGCACCATAAATCTGTAAAAGTCAACTGGTGAATGCAAAACACTTAACATTTTGCCCCGCATTGCCAGTCGGATTCCAATTAATGTATTTAATCTAAACAATTTCATTTGCTTCCCTACCTTCCTTTTGGTGCTCTGAAGCAGCAAAACAGTTACATTCAGGACAGAAATCTAAATACAGAGATATTGCCACTTCCACAGCATGCAAAAAGCTTCGATATTTCCCCAAATCTCAGCAGTTTGACTAGAATAATAGTTCTGTTTAAAATCTAACCATCTTGCTTCAGGCTTGTTCTACCTGCCAAAGGAAAATGAAAAGCCCTCTTTTAGCACAAGCAGACTTCTCTTGTATTCTTCTAAGTGCTTAGGTAAGTGGGGGAAAAGAAATTGTTAGATGCCCAATCATCTACGAATAACTATTTTCTATCACTTCTACACCACATACCCTGGAACTTTTCAGTGCTGTGAGTCCTGTTAGTTCAATGACTGATATCTCATGGTGAAAGTCTTGTTCAAAATTATTTTATTTACTACTACTTATTTCCATTAAGCATGAGAAATATACTTACTGGAGGTGCTATAAATTTATACAGGGAAGATCCCCTCAGTGCTAGAAACTTTGGTGTGTACATTCGATCCTGAAGGGAGTCTTGTTCCCGTTCTTCTGTCCAGCCCATGTAGACTATCTGACAGAAAAATCAATAGTGTTGACAAATTCCTCAGACACTTTTTTCAAACGAATTGCAAATATTTCATGCAAGTAAACTGAGGTCTGTCAAATTTTACATAGTTAGAAACTTGAACCACTGAAACAATACAGTGTATTGGCAGTTCACTTAAAATCCCATAGTTATATAAAGTATGCCCATTATGACAACCCAAAAACATCAGAACAAATATCTACTGTCGTCAGTGGATGTCAAAGGTCTATTATCTCATTAAAAACTCCCTTAAGTAATTCTACATATTTGCTGACAGATCACATCAGAGAAATTTAATCCAAATATTTAATGTAGGCAGGTATACAAAATCAAGTAACAGTTGTAACACTATATTGTAGATTCCATCGCCACAACCAAGTTCCCAATTATGCACTAAACAATATGAATTTACAAATTTTCGTTCCAAATAATGGCAAGCTTTCGCCCCCCCGCCTTCTGAAAATCCCTATGTAGGAGTTTTGAACCTCCTTGCTTAAGAACAGCAAAGTAACAGACTGTTTGCAGACAGTATTTTGAACAGAATTCATCTACAGCTAAGAATTAACCAGAATGCTGTCGACTCTTACCACTATTTGCAGATCTTCCAACACAGATGTATGAACTAGAACTTATTCAAACTCCTTTTAGGATCCTATTCCTTACCTATTCAGCTATTAAGTTTGAGTAATTTAATATCAAATCCTTGAACAATAACATAGCATGAGTAACCACTATGACAACTTGTGGAGAACATCTGAACAGGGAGCGGACACATGATGCAACTTGCGATTTATAACCATACCATTAGTAAAAAAACCACAATTTCCAGTGTGCACTGGCACACCACTGCTAAGGAAAATAGATCAACCCATATTTCATGTAGTGCTGCTGATGATCTATTTTTAAATTTCTTTGTGAAACTGATTTCTACATTAACTAGACATGGGGCATTCTCTGTCTTAAAAGTCAGTCATGAACATGTAAGAAAAACAGTTTAGGAAAAATAACTACAATCATATTAACAGTTAAGGGGTTTCTAGGTTTATCAATGGTATAAATGTACAAAAATGAATGTTTGTACTGCATGCTTTATCCTTCAAGATGTTAGACGTCATGTACTTTTAAAAAAAATATTTACAGAAGTTTATTTCATTACTGTTGGGAAGAGAATTTTCATCAACAGTTCTTCATGGAGTATACAATAAAATAAATTGGGGAGTGTCTGTTGATTTTGCTTTTGTTTTCTTCTTTTTTTTTTTTTTCTTTCTGTTGTATTGCAACACACTGGGAATGAATGGCTTCTTCGAATCCCCGTGCATGAAATCTACACTACTACTCTCCATCACAATTTATTAGGTATTTTATGGTCTATAAAAAGAGATAGGGAGAAAGACCATTCCTCTAATACCTACAGTGAAAGCTCACCATTTAATTCTCTTGCCAATAGCAAACACTAATACCGTAATACGTCTTGGGTCCAAAGAATAACATATGTTTAAGTATCTGCTGGTTTGGTGTTTGAACAACTTTATAAAACTGAACAAGAAGACAGAGTTATACCACAATACTCAAAAAACAAGCAGAGTGCTCAGCACTGTGTTGTCATGCAGTAACTAAAAAGCCACATTCTCTGAAATCTGCTTCATTCCTGCATGAGGAAAAAAACCAATCCCAAAATCAACAACAAAAACCACACAAAACAAAACCCCAAAAAAACCCCAACATTGGCAGGTACTGTGAGAGAAGTTTATAATTACTTAAATTTGATGTTTATTCAGATCTCTCTCATTTCTGATGTTTTTTTACATTATCCAACGCAGGATGTGTGGACCCCCAACCCCTCTGACGTGGTAGGAATCTGCAGAACTCAGTGACTGGGAGGGGCTGCAAAGGACTAAATTTAGTATAAAAAATCGTACCACTATGTGCAGAAGTTTGGTAAATTTTCCTCTCTGTAACTAAAAGAGAATGAATGATCTCTAAGTTCTTGGTATGGAGACATTTCTGCTTTAAAATTAATTAAACTGAATTGTTTTGGTTCTATCTTCATTTGTTTTACTGAAATGGGACACACAATATCATCTTGCCTGATGATATTTAATATCACTCTAGCACTGTACATAATCTGTTTTCACTGAGTGTTTTTCTTTTTCACATCCCTCATTTCCACTTCTACTATTCATCAGAATAACAGGATACAGTCACTCGTGCTGTGCAGACGTATTGATATTTCACATTTGATTGCCTTAACACTAAAGCAACCATAAGATTTAAGGCAATTGCTCCTTTAGATATTTTTCTCCCTTGCCTTTGTAGATCATGAGGAGAAATTAGATTGATTTTTCAGACAACCTGCTGTATCAAGGTTTCATGAACAAAAAGGCATTTCTCCCTCACACTAAATATCTACTATTAAACATACAGAAGAACTATTAAGCAAAGGCTGAATGATTACAATTAGAAGCACTTACAAAGTTGAGTGCATGTGCATGTTCACATGTGTGGATTAAAATAATATGGGCTAGATTCTGGAAAATAGATCAAAACTGAAGAAATACTTGATAACCATTTTACTTATGTGTTCCTAAAGCAGTCTCAGTTTATCTAAACACCCTGAACATATGAAGCTATATAAAATATTGTCATTTTTACATAATAAAGCTGAGAAACTGTTGAAAATTCTTCACATACAAGATAAAAATAGCAGCCATGTTCTTGAGACATTAATGTTACTGGTAAACATTTTGAGTTCTGAAAATCTTTGACTCTGAAAAACTTTAAGAAATTTATTTATTTGGAAAAGGATCTTCATTTTCCAAATTAATACTTCACATGTAGATATGTATTGAAATAGTGGATGAATATTAAATTTGACTTGTGAGTTTTGGAACATATCTTAATGCTGTACATGTGGCCTTGGCCGAAAATATGGAAATTCATGGGATTCTATCTGAAAAGAAGTGCTTACAACCACAGGCATATGGCAAAACAAAACAGGCAAATGGAAATAAATGTGAATCACAAATAGACAGTGCATAGCATGCCCCTTTATAATTTTTTTTTTAAAAAAAGTTAGTTTTTTAACCTGAGAAAAGTTATTTTTAATCCCTATAAACTACTGGCCATTATTAAAAATGGTGGCAGTAGTGGGGAAAACAGATCAGTCCACTTGAATGATAATTTTTCAGTCTTTGCTTCTAATTTACCTGAAGCAGCTCATTCTTCAAAATCAAATGGTGACATAAATTAGTTAACTTAGTGGCTGCTGGTTCAGTAACAAAGATTCAATAACATATTATAGTTTATGAATTAAATCATGCACAGTTAAAAAATAATCTATATCTAAATGATAAATGAAACAGGACACTTTCCTCAGTCAAAAATCCATAATCTCCTAATGTAGTATGTCGCTCCATCACACAGATATCCTAATCAAGGAAGATAAATTGCCATATTTCACATCAATCCAACATACTGCTAAAATAACTTAAAAAGCCTTGACTTTCAGAGAGACTTCTCTAGAGTGTTTACACAAATTTTATTATATTTTAGGAAGAACAGTAAGATAAAAATACAAGAAAATTTCCCCAAAATGAAATGTAAAATTTATGTGACATTAAATGAGTGAGGTGATTCAAAGATCAGAACAGATGCACTGACAGCTTTTTATCCTGGCAGTCTCATATCCATACTCAGATTATGTGAAACAGTGCTGTAGGGCAACAGGAGAAACAGGGAGTCAGAAGACAAACGATGTGTCAGACAACACAGGGGAAAAATGATGAGGGATTCAGGTAATGCTTTCTACTCTGGTTTTAATATCATTATCTCTGTGTGATAGTCTCAAAATCCATTATAGTCAATTGTTAGCAGAAAAAAAATAAAAGCATATTAATATGGAACAAGAAGTGTGATTGTCATGCAAAAACAGCCCTGTAATTAAAAGGTTTAGCATTTCTATGCTGAGCAGTATTTTTTTTTTCAAAGTCAACAGAAGAACTAATCATATACAATTTAGAATGAATGCTAGAAAAATTGTGCTTTGCTGTCAATCCAGCCAAAATGTTTCCTGTCTTATTTTTCAGGTTTGTGAAAAGCCTGGTAATCCATAATATGGTAATTTCATAATATGTGTGTTTTTTTTTTTAATTCTTGAGAATTTCACAAAGTCCACTAAAGCAAGGCAGAATCCATATGAAAAATAATCTCAAAGAAACAGAAGACAAATGGCAATGAAAGGTTATTTTACATATGTTTTAGACTTAAATTTAAAATAATTTAAAGACTTACTTGTTTCATTATGTTTTGTGACAAATAAACATCAGTTATGCTCAGTATTTGCTACAAAATTATGCCATGAAATTATCCACAGTGAAGGAACAGCTTTGACAAATAGCTCCTTTGACTTTCATTTCTGAACTGCAAAATTTAGATATGAACTATTTCTGTTCTGAATTATGGATGCACATGGTCCTGGGCAACCTGCTCTAGGTGATCTTGCTTGAACAGAGGAACCCCTCTGGCAAGGTGACCTCCAGAGGGTCCTTATGACATCAACCATTTTGTGATTCCATGAAATAAGAAAAATTATGAAAGTATAAAACCAGAAAATGATAGCCTGCAAAATAGTTGCCCTCTTCAGTTCTCATCTGTTGTATCTCCTCCTTTCTATCCTACGTGCTTTAGAGCTATCACTGACAAAGATCTCCTTCATATTTTTGAACTACTTACTAATAGATTATCCAATTTCTAAGTATTTCTCCTATTACTTGAGATTATAAAAGTACTATGGGAGATTATAAGATTACACGTTTATTGTATCTCATGTATCTTAATTTCCTTCTGGGTAAAGAACTCATGTTGTGATCTTGTCACCAGACCAAGGCTGAGTATAGTTTTTTCATTTATCTTTGTCTTTTATCTTTTTTTTTTTTTTTTTTAATCTGTTTGTTTGTTTGTTTTGTTTTGTTTTTTAATGATCACACAAAAAATAAGGAAATACTTAGAGGCCTTAAATCAAACAACACTAGAGAAAGCAAAAAATACTTACTAGTTATGGAAGATGATTTTTCCCTTACACTCTAAATAACTGAAAGCTGATCTCAAAAACTGAAAACAGAGTATATTTGCTTTATTTGCATACAATATCATAATCAGACTGAAGACTTTTTTTTAGGGTAAGAAAACTTGCCTGGATCTCTGCAGACATCTGTCCAACATTAATAGGATCGTTTGAAAAGCCCGCATTTCAGTTTAAATTACATCTAACACCATCCCATGAGAAATCCTAGCACCTGCCCAATGAGACCTACCAGATCTTGCTAGAAATCAGGACAATATTGACTGCTTCATGCTTTCACTTCCTTCACAGATTTGAAAAGTGATGGCTACAGGCATATACAGGACAGCTTTCTGAATAGGTAAAGAACTCTACTTTGCTTTGCCAGGTTTTTCATAACCTTGTTATGAACTACAAATCCAGAGCAACATTTTGTCTCATTCATTTCATTTTTCATCTACTGTTACACGTCAATAGCTACATTTTTTTTTTCAAAGCACTCATTTTACTTATACAAGACTTCTATATACCTATCTCTTCACTGAAATAAGTTCTTCTAAAGTCAAACTCAATTTGAACTTTAGTTGGGCAACTGCATGCCTTTGTCAAAATGTCAACATTAAAAGCTGGTTGTTTGTTTTTTTTTTTTTTTCTCTTCCCTTAAATTATTCAAGTCAATGAACAATTACATGTATTTAAAATTCATTACAATTTAAATTTGTTTATTTTAATATAGGTGGTTAGCATTTGGAAGGTACAGCATTTCTGTGTAAAGACTTTTTCCATGGAAGATCTTATGCAACTTTTTCTACAAAGAGATTTGGATGCAAAATGCAGTAATAGATATCGATCTATATTAATTTGAGGGCTGTGGGTATAAAATTATTACAAGGAATCAGTGCAAAATTGGCTCAAGCTAGTGCTGGCTTGCAGGACATTGACTGGGTAATCTAATTATCTGGAGCAGCTAGCCAGCATATGGCAAACCCCTTGAATTGCACAAAGGATCTTTGCATTTTACATGAGATTGAGTTTAGTGTTTCCTGGTTAATAGGTATGGTACAAAGATGATGAAAAAATCCATCTTGTCTTACCTAGAGCAATATGAATTCCTCACTTGAATGAGCCTCCTTTCTTTGTGTAGAGACTTCTCCTCTTTACTTGCCACATAACTTACCCTCAGAGCAATTCAGCACATCCCTGAGGAAGTTAATTTGGCTGCAGGTTTCTCCCTGAGAAGACTCAGTCCTGCTGCCACCACAGGTGTTCTACAGCTGACCTGAGAAGCTTCAGATCTTTGACATTCCCAACAGAGCAGCTCTCAGCAAACTCTTAGATAATGAGCGGGTCTCACACACATCCTGACTAAAAAAATTACTATATATTACCCTGTCACTATTCCAACATGCTGCTGTGTAACTGCAACCGGTAGGATTCTGGTTGTTTTTGTTTGTTTTTTTTTAACAAAACATCTTTGATATACATATATATGGTCATATTTGAATTCCTGCCTGTCCATTTTTCACCTGCTGAATTTATGAGCAGGAACAAGGAGGGCTGTAAATTTTAATCCAGTATAAAATTTCTGTTTTTTTTTTTTTTTTTTTTTTTTTTTGTGTTTTAAACAGGTAACAGTGCAGTATAGAAAACCCAACACTCAGGTGGTAAGAAAGTCAACATCATCTATTTTAAAGCCTGACTATGTTTAGGACTTATCTTTTGATTAATGACTTTTTTTTTTTTCCCCTTTTCTAAATATACACGGTGTAAATGTGATATATTTTTTCAGGCTTTCAAATACAAATAGATCAAACAAAATAAATATTTCAGATAGTCGAGCTGGAGGACATGGCCTCTCCTTTCTGATGAAGAACGTGTCGCATTCATCTTTGTCACCTCAGGTTAGACTACCTAAACATGCTGAATGAAGAAAGAGATCAGCACGTTACAAGTCACTAGACAGTGTCTTTCAGACTTTTGATGGTGCCACTGAGCAAACAGCTGACATATTTATCTTTCTCAGGTATCCCTGTGAGTGAATCCCTTATGAAAGAATTTATTATTCTTAACTCACCCCAGCAGCTTTCAATTAGATTTCAATGATTGGTTCCAGATATTGTTTCGAGTTCCATTTTCTGTTTCTCTGGAAAGGATCAGTAAGAACCAGGACAATACTAGTGCAGTTTAGGCTACCTGGTTGTCTCTAAGATAACATGTTATTCATGTAGTTGCATTCCTAACATCCTGAAAGCTTGCTAAATTTCTGAGCTCCATTGACAGGAAAAGGTAACAATAAGAGTAGGGAAAGCCCAAATGACTGAATATACACAAAATACAGATGATGGGTAATAGGTTAGGCTTTTTTTGAAATTAATGTTAGTAATACATGCTTTGAGTTTGCATAACATTAAAATTACATCTCCACAGAACTAGATGTTTACACTTCAAAGTGCTCACAAAGTCAGACTAAATCTTCAAACTGTATATTCAGAGCTGCCTTTTAAGTGTCTGGCATCGCTGCTTGCATAGCAAAAATTTCTGCCTTTTCTGACAGAAATCTCTTCTTTTGGTAGCAAAATTTCACAATATCTGACTTAGAAATACTTTTATGTCTTTGTGAGATTGATGTTGGAACTATTCAGAAACTTAGCAGTACAGAATAGAATTATATGAAAGCCTCTTTATACTTAAAATATGGCATTTAAATACTTTATCTTCTGATTAACATCAAAATGTTGTTAATGGCTACAACTATTAGGGAGCCAAATTATTGCTTTCTGTCCTTCATCATTTAAATGGCAATACTCATAAACTGATGAAAATAGCTATTAATGATTGGAAAACCTCTTTTGCTATTTATACTGAAAAACAATTATTTTCTGCTCTATCTTATTATCAAAACACTTCTGCAAGCTTTAAGTGCTCTTAAGGCTTTCTCAGGGCTCTCAGAGAACACAATTACCACTTACATATTCCCACAATAATCAATATAAATAAAAACTCCAAAAATATTTGAATAAACTTAGACTAGAATTACTTTGCCTTTAAGCAACTCATTCATTCTTTTTAAGCAGTCAGCAAGAGACAAAATTTTATTCTCAGAAGTACAAAAATTCAATCTTCTACATAAATCACTTTTCCACCTTTCATAATTCGTGTTCAGTCAATTAACTGTTTTGAATAAAGAGAGTGTGACTGAAGGAATAGTGGCAAGGTTTTTATTTCCCTCCTTACCAGCACCATGAGTGTGCTTTGAGAAGAGTGTTGGAAAAGTCAACTTGTGGTTAGTCAACTTTTTTTTATTATGAAAAAAAATTGCTAAAAGTTCAATGAAAGTTGCTAATTTCTAAGAACTCACAGCATCAAGGGAAGGACTGTACTATTACAACAGGCTGAAAGACTATTTGAATCAAAGTTTCACAGAAATAAACACAATGAAGTAATTATTAGAGTAAATTAAAAAAGAATTATGCTTAATACTTTAAAGATTAATGACTACTGAAATCAGAAACATGATGGCAAGTGACACATGACACTCGGGTATGGTGTAGTCAGCACTTCTCTACAACCACTAACCAAGGACAGACGGCTCATATAAGCAAAGCTAGTTATTGAATTTTCTTATTAAACTTTCTGGACATCAGTATCTCAGGCAACTGACAATCAGTGCAGAGCAGCAAAGTTTACTTAGAGAAAAGAAACAATGAAGAAGTCTTATCTACTGGTAGATTAATCAGAAATAACTGAAGGCCACACAGTTCTCCTATAGACCACTAAAATCTACAGGTAAGAAGTTCTGATGCATCTTCCCTGCGTCTTTGGTGGATCAACGTGACCAGTGCCAGTTACTAACAGAGGAAAAAAAAAAAACCTGACAGGCAGTGAAAAAATTTAAAATGAATTATTAATAAAATAAATTTAATTTATTAATAAATAATACTCCCTAAGGTAATTTTATCATTCATTAGCTATACCAAATAACCTTTTGTCTAATGAATTCAGTTTTTGAGAACATTAGGCAATAGGTCTAATTAAGCTTCATTTATAAACAGAAAATGCCAAATATTTTTTTTTTGTTCTAAAACAAATGAGTAAAACATCAGCTTATATTTCATTTCAGTTCATATCATGGAATAAGAACTTGTAAACTAATCCATAAATTTGACATATATGGATAACATTATGATTCCTTCCTTATCAAAAATGTTAGACAACACTTATCCTCTAATCTTCCTTTACATGACAGTGTATTTCAAAGATGTATACAAAGAAATTATCATAAGTAGGAAGAACAGAACACAAAAATTATAGAAGTAAGATATTTTCACAATCATATTGGTCACCTATTACTAACTCTAAAATAGGAGTGATTGAAATATTTCTTTCCTGCTAATTATTATTTTGAACATTTGACAAAAAAAGGCTTTGCTTTTGACAATACAAAATTGCAGATAATCACCAAATCTATCACATATTAGGAATAATAAAATTACCCACTGAAAAGGGTAGAAAAAGACTCTAAAATATTTGGTACACTTGGCTTCACCTTTCCTTTTTATTACAAGCAATTCTGCACGTCAGTCTAATGACCTGAGTGCCATCAGGAAATCAAGCATATATTTCAGCTTATTTCATACTTTCTAGCCACATACCAGAGTATTCTGAAAAACATATTTTTAATTACATTTGTTTTTGCTTTTAAAAGGATTTTCAATGGATCATGAAAATAATTAAAGTTGAGTTGATAAAACATGCAGCATTTTAACAAACTGGCCCCAGAAAGCATTCATTTTCCACTACAGCTAAATAGAGATAACATTATGCCTGACTGCTTCTCTTTCACCTGTCTTCAGAGCTTGAACTTGCAGACACAATAGTCTGAAAAGTAAACTATTTTTATAAAAACAAATAAATATTCTACCATTGAAATCTACAGCTGAACTAGAGAAAAAAAAATTGCTATTTTACAGCATTATGTGTCAAAGCATCTGTGATTTCCTTTAGTACTTATACTGAAAATTCAGTATAAATAGTGAATTTATTTTGCTTGGCAAAAGATGCTATGAAATCTCCATTCTTTAAGATTTTCAGGACCTGACTGGGGAAGTTCCTAAGCAACCTGATTTATGTCGGCCATCCTCTGAGCAGGATTTTGACCAGGTGACCTACAACTCATCCAATTCTAAACAAACCTGTGATTCTGTGAGTCTTTGATCTCAAAGCAGTTGTATCCATCCTGGAATTTGTTTTAAAATCGTTCTGACCTACTTTTCATAGAAAAACAGTTTCAGCATGGTTTTTATTACAGTGCCACATTACTCTTCAGTGGCACATAGAGTACTACCCACCAAATGTGGTAGTTTACTTTTCATAATCCGTTTGTATTTATCCAGGACTTTCTAAGCTTACTCATTTTACACCTATCCTAATGTTCAGTGGGGTAGTTTATCAAACTTCTCATTGTAGACTTTTATCCTTAAAATAAAACCTGGAAAAAGATTTTTAGTATAGTCTGCTTGTAGATAAGACACCCTTGAGATTGAAGACAGTCAGATTCCTCTATTGCTCCTAAGCAGCTAGTCAGAAATGTAAGATTAATCCTATTATCCCTTCTCAGTTGTTAAATGGGTGGGGAGGAAATGGTTGTGATCTGTGAAGGACCCTGATATTCTATGGAGATGGAGTAGATGAAAAGTCTGATGAGAAGAGAATTGCTGAATATCTTGAAAAAACTTGAAATTCAATTAACTTTCCAAGCAGAATGGAAAAGATGGCATGCAAAGGACTAAAGTGATGATGCATAACTTGCATTCTTATACATGCTTAAAGTAAATAAAAATCTTCCTAACTTAATTACCAAGCATGAAGGAGAAGTGGGGCTCCTCTGAAACCACTTTAAATATCAATGTTCAAACAATGGTATCCAGATACAATGGGTTGAGAAAGAGAACTAGAATGCAGTCCCATTCTGAATGACAGCAAGGTACAGGAAAATTACTAAAATACCTCCTCCAGGAGCTAAGAAAAACTTTAAGGGATGATTAGATCAACAACATGACATTCAGTATATTCTACATAATATTGTTTTCATAATATTCTTCCTAACTCATTTTCTATCAATCTGATTTTTTTTTTTCCTTTGTTAGAATAAAATTGTTTTAATTTCCCTGGTGTTTAGATTGAATTTAGGCTGTCCTGAAGGATCTTCTCCTGGCTGTATGCCAACAGCCTCTGGCATGGAGTTAGCAGTAGAGTTCACAATATTTATTGAATTTCTGTGGCACTTTACTTTTTGGCAGTGGGGTGATTCCTGTCAATAGCTGAATTGCCTCTGACATCTCAGTATTTCCATGGATTTTGTAGCTTCATTGGAAAAACTCAGCCTTGAAGGAATACTATGTAAGAGCTATTTTGCAATATCAGAACTTTCTGCCAATCAGACAATTTTTTTAAATTTTTTTTTTTTTTCTTTTAATGCAAAGCATCCCACAACCATGAATAACAGAAGGATACAACCCATAAGGGACATAATTGTCTCAAAATTAAGATCGGGTCCTGAACGAAGCTCAAACTTCAGTGTTAGAGACTGAGGCTCTGTATCCATAGGGAGCTCTACAAAAGGTCAGGCAGGTTCTTCACCCACAGGGAAGACAACATAAAAACTATGCTGTGGGTGGTGCCATCTGTGTGGCTGAAGGAAAGACCCTGATGAAGAAGTTCAAGGCCCTGTGAAGAGCAGCGAGTGACCTGCAAGGAACTTTGTTACACAAGTGATGGACATAAACCAAATGCTTAACCAGAAGTCTCTCCTCTTTTTTTCAAGGCTTGTTTTCCATAGTCTCAGAGTTCTGGATCCTTCTTGCATGCTCTCTCACTATCTAGGGTTGGTTTTGCACAGCAGCCTTATTTCAGCAGG